>NC_052051.1:137934338-138234338 GCF_903992535.2 Arvicola amphibius
AAGGCTATTGATCTCCTAAAGTGGAAAGTTGGCCTCCAATAAGCAATGGAAGGAGAGGGTAAACAAACTCCTCTCTGCCAGGGGATCTTGTCTTATCATCTGAGCACTCCATGCCTTTGTGGGTTTCCCACTGAGCCATCCATTGCTCCCCCAGAAGAAAGAGCAAGATACTAGGGAACAAGCATTAATGGGAGCCTCTCTGGCCTGGTACCCAGTAGTTTTCACCTTTGCTTTATGAACTTTAATACTGATAAAAATTCTAATTTTCCTGGCTACCCACATTATAAACAGATTCAGGCTGTATGTCTGTGAAACACAATGAATGTGTTGATAGCCACTGATCTCTTCAGGTCTCTGTGCTCTTTCCACTTCTGGATCTTAGAACGTGGAACTCAACGTTACAGAGCAACCCAAATACTGGCTTTCTGCAAAGAACTCACTTAGTACTTCCTTGTGAAGGAGATTACAGCTCAACTACAAGAGCAGAACTACAGAGATGTAGCATCAGGCTCAGCCAGGAGGATTATTTTAAAAAGATGAAACAAGGGGCTGGGAGGTGATTCGGTCACGTTAGGCTTAACCGAAGTCCACAACCATTAGGCTTTGGATAGAGGAGGCAGTAAAGGAGACACTGAGATGAATTACTGGGGACTAAGAAGTTTGCTAGAAGAATTACTAGAGCCAAGAACAGACAGAGAAGAGGGGCAGCAGCGTGGCAGGGACTCCAAGGAGAGTTCAGACCCCAGCACCAGACACAGAGAGGCTAGGCCTCTGAAGAGAATCAGATCCTCTATTTAGGTAAGGGAACCTCTTTAGAGATCATTACAGAAAAGGAGGATGTAGGAGACTTTCTTGGGCCTCTGGCCCCCAAATCATGACATGGAGACTTATTAGTAATGAATGTTCAACCTAAGTTAGGCTTGTCCCACCAGTTCTTATAACTTATATTAACCTGTTTCTCTTCATCTACATTTTGCCTCGGGGGATTTTCACCTTTCTTTCATTCTGTGTGTATGTCCTACTTTTCCTGCTTTTTCCATGACTGCCTGACTGACTGGTCTCTTTTTTCCTTGTTCTCTCTTCTTTCCAGACTAGATTCCTCCTCCCACTTATTCTCTCTGCCCGTCAGCCCCGCCTATCCCTCTAGCGCCTAGCTATTGGCCATTCGGCTTTTTATTAGACCAATCAGGTACCTTAGGCAGGCAAAACAACACATCTTTACATGGTTAAACAAATGCAGCATAAATAAATGTAACACATCTTTACCTAATTAAACAAATATTCTCCAATAAGATTGGGCTTCACTGAAAGAGTATGCAGCTAGATTCTCTGAATCCCAGGCAAGAGGCAGGGAAGGGAGTTGGGAGCAAGATATAGCTTCCAGGTTAAATGACCAAGTGTCCTAGCTGAAGACTCATAGATAGTGTCCCAGTAGGCTGTCTATCAGTGTCTGTGAGAAAAGGCCCCAAAAAGCCTGGATTCTAACAATACATTCATACATACAAGACCCCTAGAGCTCACATAAGTGCCAGCACTGAGGAGACAAAGACAAAGACCTCTGTTTGCTGGCCAGCTAGTAAGCCAAGTCAGCAGACTTCAGGTTAAATCAAAGACTAATAATAATAATAATAATAATAATATAGAAAGTGATTAAGGAAGACCCATGACATTGACCTCTGGCCTCCACATGCATGTGCACATATGTGCATGTATACACACACACATGCACACACAGAGAAAACAAAAAAATTTTTTAAAAGATGCTGGTGAGAATGTGGAGAAAAGTGAACTCTGATACATTGCTAGTGTGACTATAGGTTAATACAGCCAAATGGAGAACAGTAGAAGGGCCCCTCAAAAAACTAAAGATGGGCCCACGGTCTTAGTTAGTGTTTCTATTGCTGTAAGAGAAACCATGACCATGGCAGCTCTTATAAAGGAAACATATCATTGGGGTAGCTTGCTTACAGTTTCAGAAGTTCAGTCCATTATCATCATGGGGAGGAGCCTGGCGGTGTGCTGGCAGACACGGTGCTGGCGACGTAACTGAGAGTCATACATCTTGCAGGCAACAGGAAGTAGGCTGAGCATAGGACACCTCAAAGTCCACCCCCACAGTGACACACTTCCTCAGACAAGGCCACGCCCACTCCAACAAAGCTCCACCTCCTAATAGTACCACTCGCTATGAGCTTATGGGGGCCGGTTACATTCAAACTACCACATCTACCATGTAATACTGCAATCCTTCATTGGGCTAGCTCTCTGTGATAATGCTGCCAATTTGACAGGGTCTAGAATCAACAGGGAGGTAGGGCCCTAGACACATTAGTAAGGGGCTATCTAGGGGCTGGAGAGATTGCTTAGTGGTTACAGTACTTGCTGTTCTTCACAAGACCTGAGTTCCCGAGCATCTATATCAGGCAGTTCACAAACTCCTAAAACTCCAGCTCTTGGGACTCTGCAGCTGTCTTCTTCAGGGTCACCCTTGGTTTATCACACATTCTCCTCAGCTGTAACATAAGCCTTCAGCTCTCTTCAAGTCGGACTGCATGGTGCACCTGCAGGCTCATAAAGCCTGATGTCTGCCACCTGTCTACCTGCCTCACCAAGTCAATAACTTCTCTTGCAGGTACTGGCCGTCAACCAGATGGCCTCAGCACGCCAGTTCCCTCGGCTGTGTTTGACTTCCTATCAAGATGCAGCGCTGGCCAGGATGAAAGCAACAAAATTTCTAATAGACATAATACTTTCAAATGCTTGTATAACCTGTCCGAACACTGTAGATCAGTTTTGGCATAGACTTCGGGTCTGGGGCCTGCTCAGAAAAACCTGAAAGCATTCGATACTGTCTTCATATTTCAGTACATAATAGAACTTCGGAGGCAAAGAATGCTTCTTTTACCAATATAAATGCAAACATGACACATGAATCATGCAAAAATACATCATAAGCCATAACCTACCAGTAAGTATTATCAAGCATCAAAACACAGCAGGAGGTAAAAAGCATCAAGCCCGTGTCTAAAGAAGGAATGGTTTGAACTCAAAGACACAGTACTTTATTGGGTGAAAGGATAATTTTTTTTTGGTACCTAATAAGCAAAATACTTTGTTTGCTGCATGTCTATAGAGTTATCTTAGGAGCAGGGTCACCTCCTCTTGATCACACTTTATCTTTGCCCTTTCTGAGGTAAAGTTCAGTCTCTCAGGCCCTCAGCAACTGGCCCCAGCAGTGTGACAACCCTCCAACATCCATCTAGATGCAGAGGTCTAATACTAAGAAACACCTCGTAGTAAAGAAGGCCCAACTTTCCCAGCAGGTTGGTAAGGCTGCAAGCCATCCACTGACATCCTCGCCTTACTGTTTCCTTATAGGTTCTGAGATGCCCTGTGGCAATAAAGCGAGCACACAAATGTGCTGGCTGATTTCATACACGTGCCATAAACTAGAGTCAATTAAGGAACGTCAATTAAGAATTGCCTCCCTCAGATTGGCCTGTGGGCATACCCGTGGAGCATTTTCTGGATTAATGCTTGGTGTGGGAGGGCCCAGGCTCTGGGCGGTTCCAACTCTGGGCAGGTGATTGCTGATAGTGTAAGAAAACAGGCTGAACAAGGCAAGAGGAGCAAGCAAGTTAAGCAGAGTTCCTTTTGCTTCAGTTCCTGCCTCCAGGTTCATACCTGAAGCCCCTGTCCTGACTCCCTCAGTGATGGAGTGCACTGTGAGAGTGGAGGATGAAATAAACCCTGTGCTCCTCAAGCTGATTTTGGTCTTGGTGTTTATTACATAAATAGAAATCAAACTAGAAAAACAAATAACTATTAGACTAAACAAAAAATTACAACTCTCAGATCTTATGACATCTTCATATTCACAGACATATTAACAACGGTATACCAGACCTGAAAGATATTTCTACTTCAGTGAACAAAAACATCTTTCTAATCCTTGACCTAGTAAATACTAGTAAAAAATTAAGCACTTTTATCTTTCCGATGCAAGTAAATATGATTTATTGAAACTAGCATTCCCAATCTGTGTCCCAGATTCTGAAGTACTAGAAGTAAAGAATAAATAAAGATCTCTCGTGGTCTAGAAAGTTTGGAAATGATACCCTGGAAACAATATAGGAAGCGTCTCAAAGATTCTGAGCAGTAAAGAGCCTGAACACTATGTACTCTGTATTAATATGTGATTAATTGTATTTGGGTAAGTGTATATATATAGAAAAATAAATATGAAATAACTATTTTCAAAAACTTCACAGAGACATGATCTACACATAGCAAAATGTTCTTATTTTATAATATAAGTAACAGTTAGCAAATATTGCTATACCACAATAAAATATCGGATATTTACTTCACTCCAAAAGATCCCTTCAGTGTTCTTTCCAGAATTCTTTGTCCCCAGTATAATGTGAGGGGTTAAAAAAACAACAACAACAACAACAGCACGTGAACTCCAAAGTGGGCAGCATTACACAAAGCACCTTTTGATGTTCCTCAAAACTGTCAAGTCACAGAAAACAAGGGGTGAATGAGAAACTACCAGATTCTAAGAGATGCGGGTAGGCATCCCAAGTAATGTGTGATATCTATTGAAGCAGTGAAGGGCACTGATCAGTCAGTTCGATGACTAGCTGGGAAAGGAATACTACTTTCGAATCAGAAGTCCCATTGATCAAATGACTTCCAAGAGCTCTGTGGCTCACTTAGAGAAAGCAAAGCTGCATTGGGCACAGGGAAGAGAGGCCTGCTCAGTTCACTGAGCTCTGGTCTCTGGATCTCGTTGATGATCACAGGCCTTAGCTTGTGATGAAAGAAATTGACTCCCAACGTGAGTGGCACTATTAGGAGGTGTGGCCTTGTTGGAGGAAGTGTGTCACTGTGGACCTGGCTTTGAGGTCTTCTTTTGCTCAAGCTTCCTGAGTGTGACTGTCAGTGACTTTCTGCCGTCTGGGTCAAGATTTTTCCAGCACATGTCTGCCTGCATGCTGCCATGCTCCCCACATGATAACAGACTGGACCTCTGAAACTGTAAGCAGGGCATCTCGATAAATGTTTTCTTTAAAGAGTTGCTGTGGTCATGGTGTCTTCACAGCCATGTAAACCCTAAGACATGTTGTGTATGATGCAAAAGTCTGCAGACTTTTTAAGAGAATCAAGGGTCTCTGGCACCCTGTATTGCACTCACAGTGAAGGCAGTGCTCAGGCCTCCTGAGAAGTCTCCAAATACAAAGGAATCTTGAAAATATGCTACTCTTTCAAGAACTGATTGCATAATTTATTCATCTAAGGAGCTGTCCTTTCAGATGCATCTCTGAGAAAACAGCATTCTAGTATCCCCAGTACTACAAACTAGGTCATCTCTAATCATCCCTAAAGGAAAAGTAGTGACCAAGCCCTAGTCGCAAATTGTCTCTATGCTGCAACCATTTTCTTGGATGTGTGCAGCTGCATTTTCTTAAGTTCCAACCACCACTCGGATGAGCAGACAAACTAGGATTCAGAGTCAGTCAGAAGCAGCTGGCGTTATGACCGCTTCACTTCAGTGGCCAAGAAAGCATTTTTTTTTTGAAGGTGGAAGACTGTTTTATTTCTTTCTTAATGCCATGATAAAAGATATCAAGTTGCAGGGGCAAGCACAGGTTAGAGAAATGGAAGGAAATTGGTCTAAAACAGTAATGTGAAAGAGAAACAGAATAATAACCCTTTGCATATACAGTACTGTACAGAAGAGCTCCTGGTTACCATATATTCCATTGATCCACTTTTTGATTGTTTTTATTTTTGTTTTCTACATTTTTTATTGAGCTATACATTTTCTCTGCTCCCCTTCTGGTCCCTCCTCTCCCTTTCTAACCCTAAAGCATTCTTAAGGGTGTGCTAGTTTCTGCCCTCATAGTGATAAATGCTGATGTAAAGTGAACTGGGGACTTAGTGATTCTAAGCACAGACACAACTGTGCATTTCCTTTCATATTCTCCTTCCTTTTATTCCGTTGCAGCACGGTTGGGGGGGGGGGAGGCCAAGATGATGAGCCTCATACAGTTCAGAGCTGATGCTCTACCATTGTGCTACATTCCTGGTCTCTTGCCTTCTGTCTCTGTGCTCTCCCAAAGGAAATCCAGCACTCCTGAGAGCTTGAGGCCTCTTTGTTGCTGCCCCAATGTTAAAAAAAAATTATTATTGCTATTCTAAGACTCCCTTTGTCTTATATATCCATTGTACTATACATGCTATTTACATTAAATAATTAACCCTTTCAGCAGCCTCAGAACATAAAGTCTAAGCATGTAAATCATAGAATAATTTTATTTTGTAGTTCTTTTAGGATACCACTGAAACATAATTACCCTTTCTCACTGTGTTGATATTTGTACTTAGCACAAACCGGTGCAGTCGAATAAAATTGCAGGGGCACTCTTTGGATTCTTCACCATTAGACACACAAAGTTTTTAAAAATATTTATTTTAAGAAGGTTTTAGATAAACAAATAGAAGTTTGAATTTCAATAAACCTTAACCCTTGAATGGATATCTTTTTTCATATAACGCGAAGTCCCCACAAAGCACTTTGGCTGAAAAGGAAAACAGCAGCCACCGTGGAGAAGAGAGGCGGACATGTCTGACTGTACACGGTGTGTGCTGACCCCGCTGAACTTTATGGAGCACCATCGTCATAGTACTTGAGAGAATGACTGACAGGTCACCTACGATTGTTCAGATGACTCATTTCTTGCAACTGTGCAAAATTACCATGTGACTTCAAGAAAATAACTGAGGGCATGTGTTTCTATAAAAGTTTGAGCAAACTTAAATTATAGAATTAGCACTAGAACAGTGAGTTTGACCCCTTTCCAATACCAATAAGTTCTTTATGAGACCAGGGAAAATATTCACAAATGTTTTTTGTGAACATGAAGCTGCATATGAAGCTCTGCCTAGCTTCAATTTCTCTAACGATGCATTTAAACTAATTTTCCTTCTTTATCTTTATTGTCTTTGTGAGTCAATTTAAAGATTAAGTCCATTAAGGACACGTTATATTACAGTCTATCGGTTGACCAATTAGACAGAGCCTCCCCTTTGAGCCTCAGCCGTAGAGAGATCTAGGTGCTAATTACAATTGCAGTTCATAGAAACATTCAGGAAGAGGAAAACATTCAACACATGACTGCCCCCTCGTCAATCACGTTTATCACCAATGTCATAAAAATTATAGATTTCTGTTAAAGTTATACTTTATTTCATGTGTGTGGGTGTTTTGTCTGTGTGTATGTCTGTGTACCATGTGCATCCCTGGTATCCAATAGAGACCAGAAGATGGATCAGATCCCCTGGAGTTGGCATTATTGACAGTTGTGAGCCACTGTGTGAGTACTGGGAATCGAACTTGGATTCTCCAGAAGAGCAGCCAGTGTTCGTAACTGCTGAGCCATCACTCCAACCCCAATGCACAGGAGTTTTAAATAGATAGTTTGTATTAAATATAATTCAGAGGAGCCTAGAGAAATTTGAACTTAGTCTTTGTGATGTAAGGAGGGAGCTGGGGCGCAGGGAGAAGGCTCTGGGGTTTAAGAAAGTACTTAGCTGCTCTTGCAGAGGATTCAGTTCCAGTTGCTTCCATTCACACCAGGTAGCACACAATTGCATGTAACTCCAGTTCCAGGGGATCCAATACACTCAGGCCTCCCCAGGCACCTCCACACACATGTGATGGGCATAAACTCACATGGAAACATATACATACACGTAAATAAATAAATAAAAACTTTTACAAAAAAAAAGAAACTGACCACAGAGAAACCCTGTCTCGAAAAACCAAAAAAAAAAAAAAAAAAAAAAGAAACTGACTAATGTCATATTCCATTCTGGAAAAAAAATGCAAGAACTCTGATGTCAACGAATGTTCCATGCTTGCACTGAACCCTAGAATATGCTAGCACCTAGAAAATGATATTCGGTACTAATAGCCTACAGAAATGCAAACCTGGTTTAAGTACAGCATCAACAGAAATACCTAAAGATGCGCCAGGTGGTAGCGGTGCAGGCCTTTAATCCCTGCACTAGGGAGGCAGAGGCAGGCGGATCTCTTGTGAGTTCGAGGCCAGCCTAGTCTACAAAGAAAGCTCCAGGACAGTCAGGACTGTTAAACAGAGAAACTTGGTCTTGAAAAACAAAATGAAAAGAATGCCAAGATGCCTTGCAGGTACCAGTGGGAGGCTGGGACAGTGGACCAGGCTGAAGGAGGGTAGTGCAAGCTGACAGTCAGGCTTCTTTCTTCAGGCTTGCTGTGCGGCAAGTTCACAGAGACATTTGTTAGGGACTTCTCTCTTCTCGTCACAGCCCCATCCCTTTTCTCATGCTCACATCAGCAGCTGAACACACCAGCTTTTAGTGCTCGGCTTGTGATCCATTATTTAAGAGCTTATGCATAATCCATCACTCTGTAGCCTTCTCACTCACAACACTGCTGCACATGCGAGCAGAACTCTTCACTGCACGGAAGTGCATTAAGAGACGCTGAGAGGAAAACATTACTCATCCTAAGCAGAGAGAAAGAGCCACTTCATCTACTGATGGGCCGTCTGGAGTTATGAAAAAAAATGCATTGCTTACAAAGCAACGTTACATAGCTAAAGCTATGGTAGGCAGACAGACTTGCATTCACATGAACTTGGGGGCAAATTGTTTGGCCTCCACAAACCCCAATTTCTTTGTTGATCAAACAAAGTCTCATTCTTTCCTGAGTGGGACATAAAGATGCAAGGATGAATAGATAGATAGATAGATAGATAGATAGATAGATAGATAGATAGATGATAGATAGATGATGGATAGATAGATGATAGATAGATAGATAGATAGATAGATAGATAGATAGATAGATGATAGATAGATAGATAGATAGATAGATAGATAGATAGATAGATAGATAGATAGATAGATAGATAGATAGATTGACATGGCCCAGGATCTAATCCACTCCCAATAGAGACTCAATAAATGATGGCAGCAACAGCAGCCATGACCAGAGGAAGACATTGATATATTCTAACCACATGATCTAAGGTCCTGAGCCTTTCAAAATAGCGAAAACATTGGCTAAAACTCTTTGGTAGAGTGCATGCTTAGTACGTGTGAGTTCAGTTCCCAGTACCAAGAAACAAATAAAGGGAAACAGACAAATAGCTGGCCTCCCTGCAACAGAGTTTTGAGGGAGTGTTGTGTAGATGTGTGATTTATAGGGAAAATCTTGGAAAACATTACTCTCTAATAAATGAATAAATAAGAAATCAATATGACAATGTAAATGGGAATAACAGAATAAATGCTAAAATAAACAATGATTATTCTTCCCTGATAATTTTAGTACTAGTGTCAACACCTCTGCATACCACCTTCTAACATTTTGTTTGTCTAGTCTGGATATGAATTCCAGGAATTCAAAGATCTGTCCCTTGAAGGGGCTGTGGCTCCATGGCTCTGTGGCTCCGTGGCTCCATGGCTGTGTGGCTCTGAGGCTCTGTGGTTCTGTGGCTCTGTGGCAGAGGCTATTTCTTCCTAGCCACCCAGACCTGAATAATCACACAGAAATTATATTAATTACAACACTGCTTGGCCAATAGCTTAGGCCTCTTATTAACTAACTCTTACATCTCAAATTAACCCATTCCTATTATTTTACATTTTACAATCTCTCTCCAGCCTGGCTATATTCTACCCTTCTATAAACAGAAGCAGCCTCTTTATTAACCAGTACTAATAAAACATATTCATAGCACACAGAGGGAAATCCCACATCAGCTCTATTCATCCTTGTCCAGAGATACTACCAGTCAAGCTCTGGAGTTTGGCTCTGAGCACTGGCTCGGTGCTCAGACAGCACTTTGTCTCCCAGAACACCTCTCACGGAGGAGCATAACAGTTCTAGGTCTTGATAAAACTGTGTTATTTATACTGTAGTTAATTTCAATACCCAAATTTCTTAACCACATCACATGACCACACATCCTTGAATTTCTATTTGCAAGGTGTCTCCATTGGATGCAGAAAGAAAGCTAACAACAACAAGTGACAGAATAAGCTAGGTTCTTCTTCTTTTTTAAATATTTATTTATTTGTTATGTATACAATATTCTCTCTGCATGTATGTCTGAAGACGAGAAGAGGGCACCAGACCTCATTACAGATGGTTGTGAGCCACCATGTGGTTGCTGGGAATTGAACTCAGGACCTTTGGAAGAGCAGGCAATGCTCTTAACCACTGAGCCATCTCTCCAGTCCCACTAGGTTCTTCTTGATGGCAGAGCCTGTATCCACTCAGGAAAAAAAAAAACCAAAGCAAGACTGATTTCCACACATGAGTATACAGGTGGGTCCCTGGACCTCCATCGGCATAAACTACCAGATTCTGAGGTCCTCCTCCTACTGCAGGTCTTGCAAGGACAGTAAACCAAGAATATGAATAGAGAAAGGGTGATTGGCTGTGTAAAGGTGGGATTAAAGGACAAAAGCAACTTCCTACTCAAGGGTTTCTAACTCCAGGAACATCTCTAACTAAGCTTTTCATTGTTAATCTCCTTGATTATTCTGCTAAGCTTTGAAATGTTGAGCATGAAAACCCAAGTGTCCCGTGATGCTTAGCGTGTACAACTGCACAGGCATTTTCACATCAGGCAAACACTCATCGGGCTTCCACCATGGGCTAGGACTGCTGTAGTTGTTACAGACTGCGTGTTGTTGACGTGGTACCCTAATTTGCTTTTCTGTTGCTAACACCCTGACCCAAAAAGAATTTGGGGAGGAAAGTGTATATTTCATCTACAATTCCCAGGTCACACTCTATTATTGAGGTAAATCATGTCAGAGCAGGAACTCAAGCAGAAATCTGGAGGCAAAGCAGAAACCCGAAACAAAAACCATGTAGGAATGCTGCTTACTGTCTTGCTTCTTCTGACTTGTTCAGCTACCAGGCTTACCTGCCTAAGGATGGTACCATCGACAGTGGGATGGACCCTCCTATATCAATTAAACATCAAGGAAATACCAATTCCCAAGACATGCCAGTAGGTTAATCTCATGGAAATAATTCCTCTGTGAATGTTCCCTCTTCCCAGGTAACTCTACTTTGTGTCAAGTTGACAAAGACTAAGAAGCAGACACAACAATAAATAAAACAAAATTCCCTGCCCATGTAGAGTTTGTCTTCTACCATAATTGTCAACAATGAAATCTACGATGTCAGTTTACAGCTGACTTAAAACTGGGTTGGACTATAAGTACGAAAAATGATGAATATTGCCCACTCAAATAAGACCAAAGATTCTGAGCCCTTGGGAATGAGAAGATGTATATTCACACGTAAATCCACACATCATGCCAGGAATGTATATTAAATACATACACATGTACATCATGTACATATTGTATGTTTTATGTTATACAATGGCATGTATAACATGCATGTTATAATATGTGCGTGTGTATATTTCTAATATTCATTTATAGCATGGGTGTTATAAATTATCTATATATTATCTATAGATAATATGATAAAACATATTTATACATATAAGACCTGTGTATGCAACAACAATTTAAGAAAAAGAGGCCATGAATTTTAAGGCAGGGGGGTCACGAGAAGGCTTTAGAGGGAGAAAAGGAGAGCTCATGTAATTATATTATGATCTCAAAACATTAAAAATGACCTTTAAGAAAAAGTCATGCAATGAAAAATGAGGCATTTGCCAATTCTAGGTTTGTTCTGTGCTTGCCAAATGAAATGGTAAAATGACAAAAATAAATGGGTGCCCATAAAGTACTTAGCTAAGCAATGCTGCTGTCTTTGTTGTAAGTCTGAAGAGCTTCATTCATAATTCATTCACAGGAGCTTTGCTAATTGAAACGGTGCTTGGGGACTTCTAGGAGGATGCGTGCTTTCAACGGGGGAATGAAAACTGAGTCTGACATTAGTTTTAAAGCAAGGTAGGAGAAGTAAACCGGTGGAAGAAACCTGGCAAGCTCTCATCCAGGGTCACCTGGTCTGAGGGAAGGCCCTGAGTTTATGCGTAAGTCTGCTACCCTGGTCTCAAGTCAGCCAAGTCAGCTAAGGAGGACCTGGGCCCATCTTTGAAAAGTTAGGTAGGCATCAAGGACATTTTGGAACTATTTGCTTCAGTTTCCTGTGTTAGCCTCCTCTAACAAAAGGGTATCATTAATTCTCAACAAGAGCAAAGCCTTATGAAGAATCACTGTCCCCACTGTAAAGGAATAGTAGCAAAGACTCTGAACTAACATATTCTTCTTCTCTCAGCCTCCCGGTAGACTGAGTATGGAAAAAGAGAGGGCTGAAATAGATGTGAAGAAGGAAATTGCTCAAGAACTCCAGTTTTTACATGGTTTTCCAGTGTCATTGAGAAGCTGCAGATTGTTTTCTAAAAGTGGCCCAAACAGTGGACTTTTCTGAATGCTGGCTCTCTACTTCTCCATGGCAGGTTAAGATCCCTTGAGTCTGGTTAGGCTGGTGACTCTTGTAATCATGAGAGTACAGAGAGTAAAGGTGCAACCACCTTAAAGCTAGACCAGGAACGCTCACTTAGCTGGACCTTTGCTTTGAGAGTCCTGGCCTACAATGTCAGGATCTAGCTATTCTGAGGCCACCTTGTTTTATAAAAGTCCAAGCCACATGGAGAAACTCATACATGTCCTAACTATATCCTCTAACAAGGCTATACTGACAACAGCATCAACACACAATACCACTGGCAGGAGGCCTAGAGGCCTTTCTAGTCATAGGCTTTGACCCTTTTATCAGAAGGGAGGCCAAACATTAGAAAACAGTTAAACCAAGCCATACTTATCCAAATTCTTCACCCACAGGATCCATGAGAATACCAAAGGATGCTTGTTCTGCATGGTATCTGTGTACCATATAATGTAATGCCTAAACTGTACAGGAGAAGGCATAGGAGCCCTTGGACTTCAAGCTACAGATAATTGTAGCCATCATATGTATGCTCTGGACTGAACCTGGGTCCTCTTGCAGAAAAGCCAGTACTCTTAATCACTGATCCATCTCTCAAGCCCCAAAAGAGTTGTGTTTGATACATTCATGTTTGGTACATTTTAGTTTCACAGTAATCCTGAAAAAACAGAGACTCCACCTTATTGCCACATTACCATTCTAAGACAAACTTCAGTTCCCTGTGGTTATAAAGATTCTAGCACTTGATGTCAAACTACTGAAATTTATTTTTTTTTCCTCATGGTTTATTTTTTTTTATATTTAAAAAATTTCCATCTCCTTCCCTCCTCCTCCCCCTTCCCTCCCCTCCTTCTCCCCCTTCCCTCCCCTCCCCTCCACCCAAACCTCCCCTCCCTCCCTCTCAAGGCCAAGGAGCCATCAGGGTTCCCCACTCTATGCTAAGATCAGGGTCCTCCCAACTCCCCCCTGGACCAGGATGGTGATCGACCAAGCTGAGAAGGCTCCCACAGAGCCCGTCCATGCAGAAGACTCATGTGGCCAACAGCGGGGGCTGATTGAGAAGCAAAGGACAATGGCTCTGGGCTCTGAAATTTATTTTTTAAAAAAGCATATTGGTAGTGGTGCTGCAGAGAGATTGCATCAAGAAGTCTGCCACCCTGAGTATCAAGTAGCTTGTTTAAGAGCAGTGAATACTGTTTCCTGGGAGTCAGACCTCTTATTTCATTGTCCAGTGATTTTTGAGGAATACATATTTATAGATGCCCATATTGGATTATATTTGTGCCCCAGGCTGTCTATGAATGGACAAAGTAGGCTTGAGAACAAGCATGCATACACTCCTTTCTCCACTCTAGACCACGGATATGATGTAACAAGCTGCATCAAGTTCCTGCTACTGATGGTGGAAGATACAGCACTCTTGCAGGAATAGATCAGTGCTGCCAAGAACAATCATGTCTCATGTCAAAGAATCCTAAATTATTTAGCCATGTTCTAAAGATCTTTGGAGTGGTTGAAGGTTACCTATCTATGAAGAATACGATCTCTATATATCTAAAGAACCTATTTAGTTTGACTAGAAGTATAAAAAACAAGAATGACTATTGAACTATAATACTTAATACCTATATAACTTAAAGATTAAGACTTCATTGCAGAATATTAAACAATCTTTAAACAATTGTGCAGTAAATGAGGACAATGACCTCAAAACTGTAAACAATGTATAAATATCTTTATCAGAGGTAGAAATACATAATGTAATGTGATAAATATATCTTAAAATTGTATCAAAATGTCTTAAACAGAGGTAGAAACATGCATGTATACAATCTGACAAAATAACTTCATATAGGTGTACAAGTATTATAAACAGAAATAGGAGCCTGTAGTTTGTCTTCCATTAAAGGCCATTGTTTAACCCACATGGGTTTCTCAGTTAACTAGTTTAAAGGCAAGGCCATTAGTATCTCTAAAGGTTTGCTAGTTGTTTTATGTTCTTATAGAGCCTGAATGGCTGGTAACCTTTGTTTATAATATTTTATAATATCCTTCCCAGAAACATGAGTTTTGGGGACTGCAGGAATGTTAACCTGGGTATTCCATTGCTGCAATTGGGTCATGGTCCCATAAATTCACTGCAATATTAGCTACGTATGGCCTCAGTTTTTCTTTCTGTCCTTCTGTCCCTATGCATTCAACCCACCTCATGCTTTGTTTCACTTGAGCTAGGGTTCCAATTACTAGGAATTTAATATCTGCCTCTTAAAGAGGCCAATCTGGATGCCAAGATTCTGGAGTAATGATACTCACATCCACACCTGTATCTAGTAAACCCTCAATTACAATGTCATTTATACGCACTCTTAGCTTTGGTCTTTGATCATTTATGGAAGTCTGCCAAAATATATGTTTCCTATTTCCTACTGGACATACAGAACATTATGAACATATTGCACATACAGAACATACAGAACAGTATGGTTTTTTACAGTAGGCACTGGATTGTTTAATTTTCCTGGTGAGACATATTCTCCACAGTGACTGGGAATGACTAGACCATATTTGATATCGGGGCCTGAGAGAGGAGTTTCCCCAAGGAGTTTCCCAGTGGTATCAGGTTGCCTTGTCTGTGTCTTCTTGAATTACATTCATTAGTTCAATGTTGGCCTTTGCCACACCTTCTACATATACCAGAAGGTTGAGTTCTCCTATTCTTGCCATTCCTAGAAGAGACATTATTCTTAGGAATTCCTTGTCTATATTCTCTTCTTAGATGTCCTATCCTTCCACAATTAAAACATTTGGCACTTTGGTGTCTCTTCATACCACTGAAAATCACTTCTCCTACCCAAGCTTCAGTCAAATGTTTTAACAGTCATTGTACACAAGATCCATTCATCTATGGGTGTTGATCTAACCTTTAAAGGCCTGAGGATCTTCTTACATTCTAAGTTGGCATTTTCAAATCCAAGGATTCAATTAGTACACATCTAGCTTCAGGGTTTGTCACTCCTAATTGTACAGACTTAGTTAATCTTTGTAAATATTCACTCCTAAGTTGCTTTTTGGTCAGGCTGTTTTGTGAAAGCAACAGAACAGAAACTAGGACACAGAAATCTGAAAATGCAAATGTTTTGAATTCTATAATTTTTGAGTACCAGCATGAGGACAAGTAGAAAATCCAACATATGATCCCAGGTGATCGATGATGGTCAGAGTGTAGGTACAATAAAAATATTGTGTAAAATTGTGTTTACCCTATGGATAAGGTATGTTTGGAACACAAACGAAGCTGATGGTTAGACCGGTCACACCCAGTTATTACACTGCATTCATGTAAATGTTTTGAGACCTGAACTACATTTGCCCCATGCACTTGTTGGATAAAAGATAACTGCTTATATTATTCCAAGATGAAGGTGTTTGGGCAATCAACTTATGAATGGAGTGCTCTCACTGGAAACCTGTGGGACCTTGGGGGAGCCATTTATGGAGAGAAGCAAAGCGAAGGAAGGAAGGATGTGGTTCCATGAATCTGGCTTCAGTCTGGTCCATGGGGTTTTCTGAATCCCAGCGCCTGCTCAGTCTTCAAGCAAGAACACACAGTTCTGTTCCTTATTAATCACTGGCCCAGGGTTGTGGAGCAGGTAAGATTAACCTCAGTAGCTCCATCTGTGCAAAGCCAGACCAACTGCACAGAATACAGATTTGAGCCTGTAAGAGCAGCACCAGGTGCTCAGGTCCAGTAAGAGGTACCCTCCCTCATAGATATGTGTCTTTTGCTTTATGCAAGGAAAGGGCATGTAATTAATACAGTGGGGCAGTGGGTAACAGTGGCCTGTAATGTAATAATTCATGACTAAAAGAGAATGAAATTTCTCAGCACAGAGAAATAGATAATGCCTGAAGAAATGTAAATGCTCATTGCCCAGACATGATGTCTATACAGGATACACATGTACCTATTTGTACTAAGTCCCTTCCAGATGTTGATGCTCTGCTCTGTGAGTTAAATGCACATACTGGGTTTTTCTAAACCATCGCTTGAGATTTAGAAGATGGTCTCCCAAGTTGTACTACGTTTGTCTTTTCTGGCCAATTTTTCAAGCACGTACCAAACCCTGGGGGACAGAATGGAACTCAGTTCTGGAGGGCAACTCCTTCTGGAGCACATGTTCTGCCTGAGCCCTGCTGTGACATTCTCTGCAGCACGTTCATCCCACTCTGTGGGCAGCCAAGCTGCTGCCTTGCCTTCCTGCAGGAACACTGACTCTTCTCTGCAGCACCTGTCTTGGGTATAGGCCAGGGGATTATGGCTCCAGAGACAAATGGCACAGGGATAACAGGACAGTATCATGAGAATCGTCAAAAACAGGGCCTTTGAGAATATGAGAAACATCTGGCCAGGTTGAAATTACTCTTTAGGCTTCATTTTTCTTCCTCATTATTTTCTGCCATAGTGAATTCTTGACACCTTATTTTGGCAAAAGGAAGTACCAGTGTAGCGCTGAAGTTCCTGGCCATTATGTGTGGTAAGAATGTCTGTAATGTGGCTAGGCACAGGAAGAATCCTGGAAAAAGAGACATTAACATTGCTGGATGCCTCTGCTTATGGCTAAGTTCAAGTCAAAGGGCTTCCCATTGATTTCTCTCATCTACCTCTCGCTGAGATGCTTGAAGGCTAAGCACTATGATGACCAATTTGTACAGAGAAAACTGATGCTTAGTGACATGAAGTGATTTAACCACAGCCACACAACAGCTAGAATCTGTACGTAGAACTTCCCACTCCTGCTTCCTACCCTGTCACCCTGACCTCTACCAGGTTGCACAACTTTAGAGAGATAGTGAGGAGGTCAGTTGTAATGGAGCCATGAAGGCATTCTGAATGAGTCGCGGTTGTGGTAGGCATAACCGTGACCAAGAAACAAATCAGAGAACAAAGTCAACAATTCATCTCTGAGGACTCAGAGGAACAAAGTCTAAGGATGAAGAAAAATATTCTCCTGACCTGCCATTCTATCTAGAAACTCTCTTCTGAGTCCCTACAGATGTTCACCAATCTCTATAGGATGGCATCACATTTGTGTGTTAATCGGCTTTCTGCTGTTGCAACAAATGCCTAGGGAGAAGATATCGTGGAGTGTGAAAGTCACCGTGAGACTGAACTTGTCAGTATGTGACTCCACCCAGCCCTGAATCCACAGCTTGGTTTCTGTGGCCCCATACTCCAGGATGCCTGTGAGCATCAAGGTCTTCAGCCACATGCCTATAAGACTAAGGCAAGGAAGAACTGAAAGCTCATTAACTCAAACACTGTAGACTAGCAGAAGAACAGATTGTCAGGGGATATTCTGAACAGCCGATAAAAAGAGGACACAGTGATTGGTGATTGCTAATTAGGATCCCAGGGCCTCCTACAGTAGGCACCTGCCCTTGGCTCACAGGCCTTCTTCCAGTCTTCAAGAGAGGCAACAACTGACTGTCTCTTGTTTCTCGGAAAGAGTGAAGTCATCTCACTCATTTGTAAAGAACAGAGATATGCCAAGTTATATAAATCAATGGCAGTATACAAGCGGCAGTGCGTTTTCATATTGGATCTGAACAACAATCTTCCTGTATAAAAAGACTTTAGATTTAACAGGAAAACCAAGTCAATTTGCGAGATCATTAAAATGTGAGAATTGCTGACTTGCTTGTGGGAAGCTCTGGGCTGGATTTATACACCTCCCAGGCTCCCACAAACTGCTACCAAAAGATGGGGTGCCTTGATAGAAATTTTGAGATGCACAACCTCAGATATAGGATAGGTTTATGACAATGACACCCAAACCCATAGAGCTGACACCATAGTTACATGGCATGTGTCCTAGTTAGGGTTTCTATTGCTGTGAAGAGACACCATGACCACAGCAACTCTTATAAAAAAATTTAATAAGATTAGCTTACATGTTCAAAGGTTTAGTCTACTATTGTCATAGTGGGGAAGTATGGTGGCATGCTGGCAGACATGGTGCAGAAGAAGTAGCTGAGATCAAGGGGCATCCAGAAGCAAGAGGGCTCCTGGGCCTGGCTTAGCTTCTGAATCCTCAAAGCTCACCCCCCCACCCCCAGTGACACTGCTCCTCCAACAAAGTCACATCTATTACAACAAGGCCACAATTCCTGATAGTGTCACTCCCTATGAGCCTTTGGGGGCCATTTTCATCCAAACCATCAAAGTACGACTCGCTCTGGTCTCTGCTCTCTGCTCTTTTTCACTGATGCCTTCACTCTGTCTTCCCTAGCCCGTATGTGTCGCTGGAAGATGTATCACCCAGTAATTACATTCTCGCCATCACTACCCAGACAGCGCTAGACCCACCACCACCAGGACCACTTGAAACCATAACTGCATCTCTGCTCTGCTGCTATCAGATAACCCCTAGCTGGGCCCAGTTAGTTCAGGGCAATAAGCTTAGCTTTTGTGAGAATACACATGATGCTTGAGAGAAGACATTCAGCTTACAATAGATTCTGTGTGTGCATGTGCACATGTGTGTGTGTGTGTGTGTGTGTGTGAATGTATATGTGTGTATGGGGAGGACGCAGGTTAACTGTTGTTTTCCCACTTTGCTTTTTGAGACAAGGGCTCTTGCTGAACCCGGAGTTCACTAATTAGTTGTATTGGCTGGCCAGTGGGCTCCAGGAATTAGCCTATCTCCTCTGGCCCTACTTGTACGTGTGTGTCAGGAATCTGAACACTTTCTCAGCCAGCATTTCTTCCCAGTCTGTTGCATCCATGACAGAAGGTGCTCGTGACTTGCAGAAAGATGCTCAGAGTTTCTTGAAATGTTTCCTTGGTAAGGAAGATATACTTTATACACAATCCACCAGTGTATAAGGTTTTTCAAGTTATTTGGGTTTTCTGCTTTGCTTTGTTTTCTGCCACTGTGTTGCCCAGTCAAAATGAAGGGCTTAAAAGATCTCCCTACCTCAACTTACAGAGTAGCTGGAACTACAGGCTGCATTATTATAGCAGGGTCAGTGAACTAACTTGTTAAAAGTTCCCTAATCTACCTTCATCGCAATATAATTTTTAATTCAAATACCTCATTCAAACTAATTTATTGTCTCTTTCATCCAGTTCATCTTTAATGGCTGTGTTATTAATTATCCCACTAACAATGTACAAAGGGACAACAGTTTTTTTCTCATCCCTTACTCCTGTTGATGCATAAGTCTTCCAGTTCCTCTTATTCCAGAGTCAGTGTGTTTCTGTGATGAAGAGTATGTGCTCTTTTTTTTCAAAATGTACCCCCTCTAATTTTTTTTAAATTGAGTCCAAAATATGACAATGATAAGTGGCTTTGATAGACAAATTAAGTCATCCAGCAAATATTAAATGATTCTCCATTAAAGACAACTCCATCAGTGTGTTGTCTCCAGACATCTTTAAGAGAAACCTAGTGATCCCTCTGGTATAATCTCTTACAAGACACAGGAACAGAGGAGAACCAAGGCTTACTTCTATTAGTGAACTTTAGTCAATGTTCTTTTTTTTTTGTTCATTTTTTTTATTAAAGATTTCCATCTCCTTCCCTCCTCCTCCCCCTTCCCTCCCCTCCCTTCCACCTATACCCCCACTCCACCCCTCTCCAAGACAAAGAGCCATCAGGGTTCCCTTCACTATGTTAAGTCCAAGGTCCTCCCAGCTCCCCCTAAGTCCAGGAAGGTGAGCAACTAAACTGACAAGGCTCACAGTGAGCCCGTCCATGCTGTAGAGTTCACGCTCATTGCCGTTGTCCTTGGTTTCTCAGTCCTCCTCCACTGTCAGCCACATTCAGAGAGTCCGGTTTGGTCCCCTGTTCCATCAGTCCCATTCCAACTGGACTTGGTGGTCTCCCGTTAGATCTGTCCCACCGTCTCAATGGGTAAACGCACTCCTCACAGTCCTGACTTCCTTGCTCATGATCTCCCTCCTTTTGCTCCTCATCGGGACCTTGGGAGCTCAGTCCGGTGCTCCTATGTTGAGAAAACCAGGGAATGGCTCCTGACTGTTCTGGAAAATGGGTCCTTGGTTTTACAGAGATCATGACTGCACACAGAGCTCCAAGAGAGCAGGCATGACCTCATCACTGGAAGGCACAGCAACACTGATTTCCACATGCACAGAGGGTTAAAAGACAATTTCAAAAGCAAAATGTTAGCCGGGCGGTGGTGGCGCACGCCTTTAATCCCAGGACTCGGGAGGCAGAGGCAGGCGGATCTCTGTGAGTTCGAGGCCAGCCTGGTCTACAAGAGCTAGTTCCAGGACAGGCTCTAAAAAAGCTGCAGAGAAACCCTGTCTCGAAAAACCAAAAAAAGAAAAAAGAAAAAAGAAAAAAAAAAGCAAAATGTTACAGCCTTCAAAAAAGAAGCGCATCCAGAGATATTCTACTAAATGCCCAGTTCTTTTGTTTGAGAAGTCAAACTCACTGCATAATGGCCTTAGGGGGAATGTGGTAGTTTGAATGAGAATAGCATCTGTAGATTCACAATCTTATTACTTGGTCTCCACTTGATGGAACTGATTGGGCAAGATTAGGAGGCATGGCCTTGTTGGATCAGTGTGCTACCAGAGGTGGGCTCTGTCATTTCAAAAGACTGGAGTCATTGCCAGTGTTCTCTCTATCTCCTACGTACAGATCAAGATGTAAGCGTTCAGCCATTCCTGTCACCGTGCCTTTTCATGATCACCATGGACGCTAACCCTCTGAAACTATAAGCCTCAATAAATACTTTCTTTCATAAATTGCCTTGGTCATGGTGTTTTATTACCACAATAGAAAAGTAACTAATACAGATGTTGCTACTAGGGGGTGGGTACTGCTACAAGAGGCCTGATTATATGGGAGGGATGGGGGAAGGGTAGTGGAAGATTGGGGGAAGACGAAATAGTAGTTCAATGCTGTAAGCAGAGTTTAGTGGGTAATCCTAGTAGGAGCTTGATAGACAATATTACTGAGAGCAGTATGCACTACGGAAGCCAACTCTAGAGGTTTCAGAGCAGAACAACATTAACACCTGGTACAGAGACCATTTCTGTGATGCTTTTGGCAAAGCCTCTGGCTGCTTTCTGTTCTTATCCTAAGAGTTTGCCTCAGACTAAATTGGAAACTTTGAACTAATTTCTTTGGAAGAGGAGATTTCAAGACAGGCCAGTGTTGATTCTGTGGTGTGGTTATTAGTAACCGCTCTTCTGCATGTCTATAATGAAAAAGAGCAAGTGTGGTGGAAAGAAATAGAAAATGTACAATTTGAAGATAAAAAGAGTATGAAAAAATGTAATCTAGAGACAAGATTTGTGCTGAAAGAGATTAGGAGATTAAGGAGTGGTCTGATCCAAAATGGAATTAAGACAAGGATGCCCTTGGAGTAAGACCCCACCCAGTCAAGCTTCCAACTTGTGAAAAGAAAATACTCAAGGATTTTTCTGCTCCTAAAACATAGCAACAAATAAAAGCTTCTAAAAACGTGATTCATGGGGCCAGGCTCAATCCCAAGTGGGCAGCCAAATTTGGCAATGTTGTCCACATGGTTCTGGCTTTAGATTAATGAAGGATAAAAAAATAGAAAATTATAGACTCTTCCTCTGTAGTTAAGGAGGGTCTTTGAGGTTCAGTATGGACCAGGGGAGTCCCTACATCGAAGCTATAAAAGATTATTGTGTGAAGTTGTGAAATTGAAGTCTGGATTGCATTCAAAACCCAAAGATTTTAGAATTTCCAGGGCCATGAGATATATGCCAAATATCTCCAGAGATACATGCCAGAGATGCACAAAGAGAGTGTATGAACCCAAGAGGGAGAAGTATGTTACAGGCATCAAAGCTAGAATGAAAGAGGCAGCCAAACCCCTTTACATTGTATGTGGAGATAAAGAATTTGGATTTTGGCTCTGCATTTCCATCTTTCTTTGGTCCGGCATTTTCTCACTATGTTCCCAATCTTCCATTTTGGAATGGAAATGCATATTCTGTGCCATTGTATGTTGGAAGTATGTAATTTGCTTTTTTATTTTACAGGAGTTTACAACTAAGAGATTGCCTTGAGTCTCATAAAAAAACTTTGAACATAGGACTTTTAAATACTGTTAAGACTGAAAGCCTATGGAGACTTGTGAAGTTGAACTAAACATATGTTACATTATGATATGATATGATATGATATGATATGATATGAACTAATAGGGGCCAGGGAGTTGAATGTGATGGTTTGAATGAGAATGGCTCCCATGGGCTCATATAGTTGAATACCCAGGGGTCCCAAGTTGTTATAACTGTTTAAGAAGAATTAGAATGTGTGTCCTTGTTAGAGGAGGTAGGGACAGGCTTTGAGGTTTCAGAAGACTGGAGTCCCATGTTTTCTCTCTGCCTGCCACTTGCAGATCGAGCTGTGAGCTCTCAGGTGTTCTTGCTACCATGCCTTTGCTTCCACCATGGACTGTAACCCTCTGAAGGTAACCCACAAGCCCAGTAAGATGTCTTGGTCATGGTGTTTTATCACTGCAATAAAAAGGTAGCAAATACAGGAAGCAAGAATCTTGAACATCCTCATTTTCAATTAGACTAAAACAAACAAAAACAATTGAGCATATTGATTTGTCTCCAATGTAGTGCATGGAACTGAAACTAGAATAGCTGGATCCTGTTCTCCTATCCTTCTACGTTCTTAGGACAGTATCCACAGTACTGATACATTAAGGGCTCCAACCCTCAAGATGTGAGAGCTCAGACAGGCAATCACACCTGCTAAATATCTATTGCCCATGACTAAAGCCATATTCATGTCAGTCTTTTGATGACCATTTTTTCCACACTTGGATTTGCTCCCCCACCCCACTGTTTGCCCAGAAAGCTACAAATCTTCCAAAAATTTTTCTATGGCAGCCTGGAAAGAAAGTATATGTATCTGTGATTTAGAGTCTGTTTCCTAAAAATACTGCTATATTTTCCTGCACTTGGATTTTACTTCAGCTTCTGTAGTTAATCTTCTGGAGTGAGTGAGACTCTCCAAGCTGCTAAATCAGTGGAATTTGTTCATCCTGCTTTCCTCTGACCATCTGTGGCACCTGGCTCACTGACTGTTATGTTCACTTTAAAATACCACCTTCCTTCGGTTTCCAGGAAAGAACATTCTCTGGGTTTTCCTCTCATGTTTTTCTTACCATCTTATTTGCCGGATCATCATCCTCTTCCCAACCATGAAATGTAATTTCTCCAAGTTCATTTATGGTTCATAAATTTCACACTCTCTCAGGACCCATAGCCGTACATAGCATCCCAGATTCCTAGACCCAATTTCAGTTACTCTATGGAGACTTAACACTAAGTACACAGAGCCTACTGCTTCCTAGCTATGTCCACTAGGATAACAAAAAGGAATACTTTACCTGTACACATTTACAAAGATTAAGTGCAGCCTCCATCAAACATCTGAAGAACCTTGAAATCTAGGAAACAACCTTGTATCCCTGCCTCCCTATCACCTCTGACTCAGAAGGGACAGTGTTAGTACCTCTTAGTCCATGTTTTGGCCACCATCCTCATTCATCTAACATCCATGCCTGCTGTTCACTTTGCCTGCTTCCTCATCATACAGGAGACATTTTTCTAGAGAAGATATTGATACCCTTAGCAAAAGTCACATTGTAAGCCTAGTCAATTCCCATCACTCAGATGCCTTAGGGGTTAATGGAAGTGAATTGCAAACACAACTCACTAAGACTATATGGCACAGCTGCACTGAGGGCTACTTGCTTTGGGACTTGGTGTGAATCACTCCCGAAGGTGGAAAGACCAAAGTGGTTACAGGGATTCAAATTCTTAGCCAAACAGCTAATAAAAGGTCACATTGTCACATCCATCCTTAGCAACAGGCAATAAATTTGTCGAATTGGGTTTCTGCTCTTAAATTTAAAGGGATAGATTAGTCACTTCGACTTTTCAATTTAAAAAAACAAGTAACTCTCTCTCTCTTGATCCTCTGAAGAGCAAAGAAAGCCATGATGCTAGACTTATGTCCAGTTACTTTGCCAGGGTAACAAATAAAGGCCTGTGGGCATTCAGGTGCTTTCCAAGGGGATCAGGTCACCAGGTCCTCATGATAAACAAAGGAATGACACTTTTGTTTGCTGGATTATAGATTCTTGTGTTTAAATCGGGCAACACATAAGTGCTTTAGTCTTCCAAGAACAGAGTATTTCTTCAGGGTCATTTTTTAAAGTAGTTTTTTAAATTTTATTTATTTATTATGTATACAATATTCTGTCTGTGTATGTGCCTGCAGGCCAGAAGAGAGCACCAGACCTCATTACAGATGGTTGTGAGCCACCATGTGGTTGCTGGGAATTGAACTCAGGACCTTTGGAAGAGCAGGCAGTGCTCTTAACCGCTGAGCCATCTCTCCAGCCCCTCAGGGTCATTTTTTTAAAGAAGAAAATACTTTTTGATGATAATGTAAGAAGACACTTTCAAAGAATGGAAAGGATCCAACTTTTCCAGCCACAGTGAAATCGCTTGACACAGAAGCCGCCTCAGAAAGCATGCCATGAAAGAGCACAAAGCAACACTCATGGCCATCATCATCCCCACACTGAGAGCTGTCCATGAATGAAAATAGCCACCGTGGACCACTGCATCAGCTCCGATGTCCTTTGTAGCCTGTGGGGCTTCGCTGCATTCTCAGAGCTTGGCGTTATCATTATTGGTTTTACACCTTAGATACACATATACCCATTTCATGGCAGACAAGGTGATATCTAAGAAGTACATTGTTGTGTTTAGTGGTTCTCAGAGCATAAAGAAGATAGCATAAAGAATAAAGCACAAAGGCACTATGGTGCTAGGGGATGTGAATTCTCAGGCCAGGATGTCCATGTTTCCATGCCCAGTGATCATCTGCTGTGTGACCATAACGTGTTCCAAGGCTACGTGAAGCCTCTATTACTTTGGTTGCAACATGGGGTAAGTGCACAGCGACCAATCCCTCTACACTTTGAGGGGGATCACACATGGGGAGCATGTAAAACAGTATCTGGTACATGGTTTGCCCTGAAAAGAGCTAGTAAGGTCTGTCAGTCACCTAATTAATATTAAAACATAGAGATAACCAAGATGCCTCTTAAAATGCAAAGATGTTTGGCCAAGGACCATGTTTTATAAAATTTATTCCAGTGCCTTCTGAACAAGTCACATGTGCAGCTTCAATTTCACCATATTGGTTCTGGAAAATGAACATCAGAAAAAGGCAAACCCTCCAGTATTACAGCCCCACGTCATCTTCCATGGCACATGCAGTGAAATCAGCATTGATTGGTGTTTCTTGGCTCTCTAAGGATGATAGTCAAAGAGGAAATCTAGTGTCAAGAAAGCAAATTTTACTCTTCTGATATTTGTGCATGCATATTTTAATAGCAAGGTTATTTGATAAGAAACAGAAAATAATAGAATTATTCTTATTAGTGAGAAATTCAACTCCAAGCAAAGCTCTTTGTAACCTTTTGGTGACTCATTGACTAGTCTTTACCCAAAATCCCATGAATTCTGTCTGCAAAAAGAAATGCCATGGGGGCTAGTCCAACACAGTGCTTACTAATACACTATGGGTTTCAAGACTGGAAAATTGAGGGGTTCTAGGACTTTTGCTAATGTGTAGTGAATCCAGTTCCATTTACACACTGAAAGGCCTAATACTTTGTACTAGTACAACATGCTCCAAACTTTCAAAATCTTGTACTCAGAAAACTACAGAACTTGTTTCAAGGCTCTGTGTTAGGATAAGAGCATGCGGGGTTATGGGTTATTTTTCTATCACTTTGGTGTGTCCAGACACCTCACATGTACACAGGTGTGAAACCAAAGGTCAATTGAAGAGACCTTTCCCCAGAAGGTCCTTCACCTCTCCCTACTCATCAGGTACAACTATGAAGGGCAGTAAACCATGAAAAGGCACATTAAATAATATGAGGTAAGTCTGAGTAAGAAAGTGTATATAGCTGCTGATCAAAATTATGCTCAAGAAGTAGCCTGTTCCATCACTAATCACTGTCATTAAAAAAAACAATAATCTGTGCTCCTAAACCAATGGCTGAAGGATTGACTTAGTGGAGTTTTTTAGTGATTGTTTTTAATGATATGTATGTATGTGTGTGCAAATATTCAAGCTTGTTAATAATATATATAAAATCATCTTCAGTCTATGTGTAAGAATCCTTTCAATAGCAATTGAAATAACAGATTATTAAAGAATATGCAAAAAACCAATTACACATATATACAGTTTTTTGTAAAACAATTACGATGACCTCTGAGCTGGAGGAACACACAGAAGAGTACAAACATATTCATCTTGGGGACTGGGAACAGAAGCAAGGATAACATCAGGGTATTGCCAGTGGCTTCTGTACTTACTGAAATGTACCATTTTGTAATTTATAATGTGCTGATTTTATAATTTCAAAATTAAAGCAAAGACTATGAAAATATAGAAACTTATGGGAGTTTTAGTTGGGATGACATTTCTTGGAACAGTCAGGTTATTTTTAAATCATCCATTTCTGCCCATTTAGTAATGTGTGTTTTATATATAACATTTATTTGCTTTAGAAATAGTCTTGAGATGTGTATTTTTTTAAAGAAAATTTTCTTTTTCCAGGGCTGGGAATGGGTACCCAGGGACTTACACCTGTGAAGGACTCTTTCTACTGCTGAGCCACCCCCTACGAGCAACCTAGTGTTTGACCAAAGCATTTCTGTCTTCAGAGTCCTAATGAGTTCACAGTGGTTTTCAAGACAGTAAAAAGGAGTATAGGGCTTATCTACTCAGTAGATAATTATACAGATTTATCACTTTAGTTATTCTGGTTCAGATTTGCTGGGAGGAAGCACAGTGTGCTAATATAGCAGGCATCTACAGCCATACCATCTTTACCATTCCCTGGTGCCTTTGAACTCAGAGAAATCCCTGAGGCTTAGTTTGATGATAAGGGATACTTGCTGACTGTCTGTCCTGGCTAAAGCACACTATTAAGCCTAGATCTCATTTTGTTGTTGTTGTTGGTGGTGGTAGTGGTGGTGGTGGTGGAAGTGGTGTTGGTGATGGTGGTAGTTGTAGTGGTGGTGGTAGTGGTGGTAATGAATGGGGTTGCTGTTGGTGGTGTTGGTGGTGTTGGTGGTGGTGGTGGTAGAAGTGGCGGTGGTGGTGGTGGTGATGGTGGTGGTGGTGGTGGTGGTGGAAGTGGTGGTGGTGGAAGTGGTGGTGGTGATGTTGGTGGTGGTGGTGATGGCCGTGGTGGAGATATTGTTGTTGTTGGTGGTGGTGGTTATGGTAGTGGTTGTGGTGTTTTAAGAAAGGATCTTACTATGCAGCCTAAACTAACCTGAAGTTACAGGTATGCACCACTATGTTCTACTTAAGCCTTGATTCTCAATTAAAACAATAGTCAGATAAAATACACATTATTGTGCCCACTTATAAATGAGAGAATTGAAAGTCTGACTTCAAGAGTTGGCCTACCCACCATACCCAGGCCATTTTCCCTGGTCTCTGCCTTTGAGAAAATTCAGCTCTGCCGAAATCTCAGTGGGAGGTGGGAACCTCCAATTGCTGCGCACCGCGCCCCCGTGTCTGCGTTCGGTGCACTTTTACCCAGTTTGCGAGATTCGGGCAAGGGGCAGGAGGTTAAAAAACACAAAGACTCACACAGACAGAGAGACAACGACAGCGGTCATCCTTGAATTTCCCAAGAATGCCCCCTTTATTGTGTTCAGGGGGCAGATTATATAGAGATAGCCACGCCCCAGCCAAACCCACCAGAAACCACTCTCCTGCCATCAGGAACTCCTGAAGGTCTCGTGCTCAGAGCAGCTGTAGGCACTCAGATCAGGGGATTACAAGAAATTTAGGATCTGGGGTCTCACTGCTCCCAACACAACTCTCTGTGTTATTTGAAGACATTCTCTGCAGGGCCCGGGGAAGGGGTGGCATAAGTACAGAACACTGCTGGAGAACGATGTGGTGTTAGCAGGGAGCATGGAATAGGAGGAAGAGGGAATCTGCTGCTGGGAAGGAAACATCCCAGAGAAGTCCAGAGGTAGAATTTTAACTTAGTTTCTGGCAACAGTGACCAGTTCTGTGGTCCTTCCTTCTCCATCTTTACAGCCTTTAATGGGAACCAAATTGACAGCCTCTGGCCTAATGTAAGATGACAGCCATGTGGGGCAGTCAGGTCTAGCACCAGAGCAAGACAAGGAAGGAGAAGGCTGTTCACTCCTGGGCGAGCGTTGGCAGACTCGAGTGAACTGAGGACTCCGGTATAGGTGAAACAGAAGGCAGAGTGGAGCCGATGGCCCGTGTGTCGATGCCAGGAAGTGAGCTTTCTTTCCCATCAAGGAAGGGGAACTTGGAAAAACTTCTGAAAATCTTAAATCATTTTTATTGATCTCCTTCACTTGGCTAATCTAATTACAGCTTGCTACTAATGCCAGCAAACTGGGAGCCAAACTTCTGCATCTGGGAAGATGTTCTGGACCCAGAGTATCATGCTATCCAACCACATAAGAGCATCCACCAAGGACAAATCTGAACCAACCTCCACCGGGCATCACAGAAGGAAGGACCACAGAGACAAGGGGCTTGCACCCTAAAGGGCCAGGATCCTGGGTTATGCAGTCATACCCTGTAGATGTGCCTCCGCAAAGTTTCCTGGCATTATTTTATTTTTTTATTTCTGGTAACTGCTTTAAAAGAACAAAGCTCTTTGTTTAAAGGGGCCCAGGGACCTCATAATTGCCACAAGGCACATGAGTGCATCCTATACTTTCTAAACAGTTTCTCTTTTAACATTAAATATTAAATTCATAATATTTGGCCAAAATGTAGATGCTACCTTGAAAGGGGGGGTGATGTTATCAGGAAGACTGTAGAGACTGTGAAGAGAGACCTCCCTGTGTTATTTACCTCAGAACCATGAGGAATCCACCCCCAACACACACACAAGGAGGGATGAAGAGCACAAGCTGACCCACACCAGCACCTAACAACGGCTGGAAGCATAATGTAGTCTGGCTGCCAGAGTGTCTAGGGCTTCCGTCTCGGGCTGTTCCTCCTTGAACAAACTATGATTCATCTGCCTAGCTGAGTTGGAGCCTGTGGATTCCACAGGAGCATTTTGGGGACCTTTAGGAACCCCAGGACACTCCATGTAGGAGCTCACATCCTTTCCTCTCTTCTCTGATGACTGGGGTCTCTTTTTTTCACCTGGAATTTTCCAGCTGGAACCTGAGCAGGAAGGTTGAGCAGCTCTCATCCAATCCCTTCTCCTCCCTGAGCTAGTCCCCAGCTCTCAGAGGAGCCATCTGCTAAAGGCATGACTCACGAGGGCAGAGGAGGAGGGTGGGGGAAACCCAGCTGTACCATTTTTTAAACAATAACGTCCATTATTATTATTTATTATAATAGTCATTTTTTCAAAATGGCTATTGTATTGGTTGGTTTTGTGTGTCCACTTGACACAAGCTGGAGTCATCAGAGAGGAAGGAGCCTCAGCTCAGCTGAGGGAATGTCTCCATGAGCTCCAGCTGTAAGGCATTTTCTCAATTAATGATCAATGCGGAAGAACACAGCCCATGGTGGGTGGTATCCTCCCTGGGCAGGTGGTCCTGGGTTCTATAAGAAGGTGGGCTGAGCAAACCATAGGAAGTAAGTCAGGAAGCAGCACCCCTCCACAACCTCTGCATCAGCTCATGCCTCGAGGCTCCTGCCCTGCTTGAATTCCTGTCCTGACTTCCTTCAGGGATGCACAGCAGTGCTGAAGTGAAAACCCTTTCCTCCCCAACTTGCTTTTTGGTCCTGGTGTTTTGTTACAGCAAGAGAAACTCTAACTAAGACAGCTGTGCTTCAAAAATCATCTGCCTGGGACTTCTTAATGTTAGCCTCAAAACTACAAACACTAGAAATGTCTGTCTCTGGGTCAAAGGGATACCCAGTGCTCAGAAAACCACATCCAAAGTCCAGAAAACAAGATCTGAGCTATTTTGGAGGAGTATAAGGGCATAACAACAGAACAACACAGCAACAAAGACTACTTTCTCAGCCTAACTCAGACTTGCAGCTAACTCGCTCGAGCCTGGTTAAATAATTTGATCTTGTGTTTGCAGAATTCACTTCACACAGTATCTACTCTTCGTGTAGACCAGTAGAAGGGTGAGAAGGCTGAACCTACAACAGATGAATTCATTTTATAGTAATCATAGACCTGAGAAACAAGTGGCCATGTTGGAGGCACAGCTTTGGATTTAATGCTCACCCTGGGTGTTACAGGCTTGTAACCATGATCCCTGCTACAAACTGATGTCTGGGTTTGCCAGAGAAGCAATCTGAACTATGCTCCTAGGGTTGCTTTTATTCTGATATCATTGTAGGGACACCTCATTTACACCCCACTGTGCCCAGTGTGTTGTTCATAAAATAACTCAACATCAACTTGGTCCTGAAAGCACCAAAAAACAATTATAATTCTGTAAATTAAATTTGTATCATTTCCCCCCTACAAAGGCTCACATGTTGAAAGCTTGGTTCCCAGATTAAGATGGGATTAGATCACGAGGCTATCACTAATACAATGAGTTGATCCAGTAATATAGCCACAATTACTTTGTTTTTGACAGAGACTCTCAATATTAAGCCTAAACTGGCCTTGAACTCACACTCATCTGCCTGTACCTAAGTGTTGGGATTGCAGGTGAGTGCTGCCATGCCTGTCTTAATGGTTTAATAACCTGGTGTAATTAATAGGAGGCAATTGAGATTTTTGAATTGAGGGCCTAGTTGAAGCAAGTAAGAGTCTCGGGGTGTTTCCTAGTAGTGCTTCATATTTTCCAGGCCTTGCCCTACACCCTGTCTGCTTTTTGGCTGCTATGAGCAACTCTGCTCCACTACACATTTCTGCAAGGATCTTCAGCCTCCCTGGTCAGGAACTATAAAGCCAGGTGGCCATGGGCTGAAATCTCCTAAGCCAGGAGCCCCAACACAATTGTTCTGCTTTAAGTGGTTGTCTTGGGTATTTGGTCACAAGCATGGCGTTTAGTTTGCTTCCTGTTGTTAGGATAAAGCACCACAACCAAGAGCAACTTGAGGAGGAAAGAGTTCGCTTGACTGACACGTCTCAATCACAACCATTCACTGGGGTACGCCAATGCAGGAACTCAAGCAGGGCAGGAACCTGGGGACAGGAACTGAAGCAGAGGTCATAGACTATGGTATAGAACAGTGGTTCTGCAGTGACTAATACAGTTCCTCATGTTGTGGTAACTCCCAATCATAAAATTGTTTTCTTTAGGGCTGGAGAGATGGCTCAGAGGTTAAGAGCACTGACTGTGCTTCCAGAGGTCCTGAGTTCAATTCCCAGCAACCACATGGTGGCTCACAGCCATCTATAGTGAGATCTGGTGCCCTCTTCTGACATGCAAGCAAACATGGAAGGAATGTTGTATACATAATAAATAAATAAATCTTTAAAAAAAATTGTTTTCTTTACTACTTCATAACTTTAATTTTGTGTTACTGTTATGAATCATAATGTAAATACCCGTGTTTTCAGTTGGTCTTAAGTGACCCCTGAAAAAGGGTCAAGTAACTCACAAAGGGGTCACGAGCCACAGGTTAAGAACCCGCAGCATAGAGGGACCCTGCTTATTGTCATGCTCTCCACGGGTTTACTCAGTTTGCTCTCGTTCATACTCCAGGATGCCCATAGAGTGATGGGCCATCCAAGGCTTATATTCCAAGGCTTATCTGTAGGCCAATGTGAAGTCTTTTCAATTAAAGTCTCATCTTCCCAGATGATGCTAAATTGTGCCAAACTGACAAAAAAAACCAGCACAGATGAAAAGCTTCCAAGAATACCAGCAGTCCTGAAGCAGAGCAGAGAAAATGGCAAAAATGTTACTCCTAGATCTATGTTAAAATTTCCTCTCTTATTTCATTGGTGTCACTTAATTACGGGTCAAACTAAGATTTGAAGGACGCTGTTAAATGTCTAGGTAAGGACTCAGGTCCTGCGCTTCCTAAAAGCTGAAGAGCAGGTCTGTGCCATTCTCTGAAACAGGAAAACATTTTAATAGTATGTCACTTGGCCCTCTAGCAGACATGAAAAACCATGCCCCTTTAGACAAAAACTAATCAACCTTTTTTGTTTTGTTTGCTTTGTTTTGTTTAATAAATTCTACAGAGTACAGAACCATAGAGTTGAATCACATCCTCAAAGTGACCCTATACCCATGTCAACCACACCAAATGAAGATAAAGACCACTGACCACAAATTATGGCCAAATCAAAGCAAGCTTTACTGTGCATACCAGAGAGCTGACCGGCTGTCTCATCCAAGGCAGGGTTCAGGAGCACAACCTGAGCTAATTTCTCAAGCCCCTTTAAAGGGCAAAACCATAAGGGAGGGGATTTTGTGATCAAGCGTGGTTACAGAGAAGAGACCAGAAGTCAAGGAAATCTTCCTGGAACATTTGTTACAGAACATTCAGTGGTTACAGTGGTGGGGCAAAGCCCACTTCTGAGAAACAGAAACTTATGTTTTACAGTGGACAGAAACCTTACTGAACTAGAGCATCGAAATGGTTTCTGATTACAAAATGGAGCCAAGCTGGTTTCTCACACAAATCCGTACAGAGATCTGAAGAATAAACTCTAGCTTTCCCCTTTCAATTCCTATATTCCTACCATCAATTCCTAAATTTTTATCAATAGAAGTTATGATATGGCCAATAATGAAAACTCTGAGTTTTCAGGAGCGATATAGCATGGAAGAGCATCGGTCCTGCTTTGATATGTTTCTCTGTTCACCTCCCAGGAGGCCGTAAGCTACCATGAGTTAATGCTTAGTGAGCTGAATACTGTAGCAAAGTTGAACTTTAGAAACTGTGTTGTTGTTTTAGGTATTAGTTTTTAGTTTTTAATTAGTTTTCAAAGTAAATTATGAGAATTTCATATGTATTTGACTTGGGACTGGTCCCCCACCCCAAGTGTCTCTTTCCTTGCCTCCCTGTCCCCCCCCCCCAGTTCCCCACATCCTCTTTACTCTAGCCTTCTTTGTTCCAATGTCTTCCCCATGTCTTCTCTTAAAGCCCCTCTTTCCCGACTCATGGGCCCTTTCAAGTTTCTTAGGATTTGCCCATATTTCTTTCTACCTGGACACACAGAGCAGAATCTGTATGTGAGATAAAGTGTTCGCTATTTGTCTCTCTGACCCAGAGTTGCCTTGTTCAATGTGCTTTCCCATTTCACTCATTTTCCTAAAATGCTCATAATTTCATTTTTCTGCACCTGAATAAAATCCCATTATGCTTTGTTCATTCCTCTGTTGTTGGACATCCTGGGCTAGAAACTTTTCTTTTTTGATGTGTGAACAGGGCAGTAATAATCATGGCTATGGAAGTGTCCCTCCAGTAGATGGAGAACCCTTTGGACGTATGCCCAGGAGATGTATAGCTAGATAGTATGGTCATTCTCTTTTTTGTTTTGGGTAAGCCTCCACACTAATTTCCCACAGGGGCTATACTGGATTACATGCCCATGAACAGTGAATAAAGATCCTTCTTCCCACCAAATTCTCTCCAATATTTATTTTTTAATGGTGCCCATTAAACTTGTGATGTTTTATGATGATTGTCAACAGAATCTAGAATTTTACACCGGAGATACATTTCTAGGTGTATTGATTGTAAGGGATTATTTTACTGGTTTAATTAAGGTGGGAAGACCCACCCGAAATGTAGGCAGCTCTATTTCCTAGATTAGTGTTCTAGACTACATAGCAAAGAGAAAGCTAGCTGAACACCGCATTAATCCCTTTCTGCCTCCTGACTATTGGTACAATGTGACAAGCTACCTCAAACTCCCACTGCTAGGAATTCTCTACCATGACGGACATATCGTTGAACTGAGAGCCAAAATAAATGTTTTCCTTTTAAGTGTCTTTTGTCAGGGTACTTTACCACAGAAATAGGAAAAGAAACTAATACAGAAATTTGGTACCAGAAGTGGGGTCACTAATGGGATAAACCTGACCATACGGTTCTTCTGCTTTTAGAGCTGGCTTGTGGGAGAAATGTGGAAGATAGTTTAGCTGTAGCCTAAAGAATCCCATTTGTTGACAGTAGTTTTGTATTTTGAGTGTTTAATTCTTTGATAATTCTTTAGATATTCTTAATATTGGGCCCTTGCCTGAAGTATAACTAGAAAAGATTTTCTCCATTTATGAACACTATATTTTGTTGATATTTCAGTTTGTTATGCAAAATCTTTTAAATTTAATATTATCACATTTGTTAATTTGGGTTATTAACTATGCTAGTGGGTTCTATTTAGAAATTTGTTGCCAATACCCATGTCCTGGGGAGTTTTCCCTGTATTTTTTTTTTTTTTAGCAATTTCAGCACATACATTTTCAAATTAAGATCTTTGGTAAAGTTTGATTCAATTTTTGTATGTAATGATAGATATGAATCAAATTTTACTCTTCTGCAGTTAGACATTCATTTTTGTCAGGCTATGTGTTTTTCCACTGGATATTTTGACACCTTTGTCAAAACTTAGGTGTCCATTAAATGTGTGTATTTGTCTTTGAGTCTTTCAGTGCATCTCATAGCACTGTATGTCGACATCTTTGTGCCATTGCCTTGATGTCTTTATCATTATGACTCTGTTGTACATTTTGAGGTTAGGTAATGTTATGGCTCCATCTTTGTTCTGATTAATTTTGGATTGGATAATCATAGTCTTTTGTCATTGTTATGATTTTTTTTCTAATTCTGTAAAGAATGTCTTTGTTTGGTGGGAATTGCATTAAATCCGAAGATCACTTTTGATAGTAAAGCCATTTTCATGGTATTAATTGTGCCCACCAAGGAGCATAGACAGTTCTGTCGTCTAAAGTCTTCTTACATTTTTTTTTGTATCTTTAAAGTTTTTTTCTATACAGAACATCTACCTCCTTAGCTGGGTTTATTCCTTAGTATTTTAAGGTAATATATATCATCTAAAGTCTAACAATCCCAGAATAATGACCCCCCCATGAGAATGATTACATGAAATTCCAGACAAAAAATTCAAAAGAACAATGATGAATATGTTCAAAGAAATAAAGAGGATATTGATAAACTCCTAAGTAAATTCAAAGAAAACACAAACACACAAACAAATAAATGAAATAAAGAAGCAAATACAGAAGTGAAAAATGGAATTAAATAAAGATGAATACTGAAGAAAGTCAAACTAAAATGAGGCTTTAAATAAAAAATTAAATAGTTTAAATCTCACCACAAATCCTCATTAATGGAATGGATCATGGTGAGACAGAGTTTAAAGACAGGGTAGAAGACTTGGCATATTCAGTCAAGGACAATGAGAAAACCCTACAAATATAACATGCACTGTTTCTAGTACACCAGGGGAAAAAAAACCAAACTGTTAATTTTGACCCAAGAAAAACTCCATACCAAAGGCATTGAATTTTCAATAACAATCATAGAAAATTTCCCAAATCTAAATAGGGGTCCATCAAAGTATAAGAGGCATATAGAATTCCAAATAGGAACAGAAAAGACACTTCACACACCATATAGTTAAAACACAACAACGAAAGCACATTGAAAACTCAGAGAAAACACCAACTCACATATGAAGCTAGACCTATCAGAACAAGGGCCAATTTCTCAACAGAAACATGAAAAACCAAAAAGGCATAGAATGGTATCCATCAAGTTCTGGAAGACCACAGCTACAAACTCAAACTAAGAAACCCAGAAAAGCTGTATGTTATAGTTGATGGGAAAGAAAAACATTCCATGACAAAAGTAAACTGTAAGATTTTTATGACCATTAAACTTTCTCTTCAGAGGATACTGGAAAGAATTCTTCAGACTAAGAAGAATAATTAAAGAGACTGCAAAGGGAAAACAATGTTAAAATGTTAAGCAAGAACTAAGAATACATCAAACACTACAAAAAAAATCAATAAAATGAAAGGAATTCACTAACACATTTCACTAATAACTCTGAATTTATGGTCTCAGTTCCCCAAATCAGAAGGCACAGGGTAGAAAATTGGATTTTAAAACAGGATGTATCCGTTTGCCATCTCCAAGAAACACTGAATATAGACAATATTTTATGGAGAAATGGTGGGTACTTCAAAACTCCCTGGATAACAAAGAAGTCCTGAACAAAAGGAGATTATAACAACTGTGAATATATTACACCATATCATATTACATTATATTACAGTGGGAAAAAATAGAAATTTCTGTCCTGGCAATGCTGAAGCATGCATGGGCAGCCCATATGTGGCGGTTCTGTTGAACTTGTCCATATTGGGTTTCATGGTCTGAGTTGATGAGGACGACTGGCCAGGTCTCTTCCTCCAGAGGGCACCAGATCTCATTACAGATGGCTGTGAGCCACCATGTGGTTGCTGGAAATTGAACATACACTGAGTTATAGGGTTCTTCATTTTATAGAACACATATTAATGAACATAAAATAACAACTGTCTCCTGACACAATAATATTTGGTGACCCCAGTGCCATATTCACATTAATAGCTAGATCTCCAGGACTGAAAATCAATAAAGAAACTTCAGAGTAAATCACCATAGAATACATGAATCTAACAGACATTTACTAAGTCCAACAGCTTTGGGATGCACATTCTCCTTGGACACCCATGAAACTTTATCTAAAATAGATCACATCCTAAGTCATAAAGCTATTCTTAGCAAATAGAAAAGAACTTAGAAAATTTCTTTAGTCTCATCAGGCCATAGAAATCAACATCAAAAGAAGCCATAGAAACTACACAGTTATTTGGAGACTGACTAACAAAACTTTGGCCAACGAGTTATCAAAAAAATGATGAAATAAATTTAAAACTTCTTAAAAACAAGTAAAAATGATATCCCAACGTATCATAACCTTTGAAATACAGCAAAGGCAGTTCTGAAATAAAAATTCATAGCCATGGGTGTGTGCATTATAAAAGTCAGACAGACTGGGAAGTGGTGGTGCACGCCTTTAATTCCAGCAGTCAGGAGAGAGGGAGGAAGGAAGGAAGGAAGGAAGGAAGGAAGGAAGGAAGGAAGGAAGGAAGGAAGGAAGGAAGGAAGGAAGGACAGACAGATCTCAGACAAATAACTGGATACACCTCAAGGTCTTAGAAAATCAAGAATAATCCAAACCTAAAAACATTAAGACATAAGAAATAATAACAATCAGGGCAGAGAGACTGACAGACTGACAGGCTGACAGACTGACGGGATGTATAAGGCATATTCTCATTACTTTGCCTCACTATATATCACATTGAAGCTAATGACAGGGAAGGCAGTCAGTGGAGTAACCACAGCTTGAATCAATTCTCACTGGATGGTGGTGGTTAAGACACCGAGATCACACTGGGTAAGTCCACGACCAAAGCAGTATCCTTTACCAGTGTTGCCATCTCAGAAAAATGACCAAGATTGTAGAACTTTAACTATCACATAGCCTTCCGAGGACTGGCATCAAAACACATTCTCTTAAGGGCTTGTCATGCCAGAGCACCTTCCAAGTTTTATTACATTCTAGACGACGGCTGGGCTGGTTCCATTCCACAAAGGAAGAGAGGGTTTTAGAAATAACCAAGTCCAAGCAGTTTTCTCTGTTGCATTTGGTCAAATGTAGATACTTTTGGCTTAGCAAATCCTCTTTCTCTAACTGACCATTTTATCTAAAGGAAAAGAGGCAATCTACTGCACATCTTAGGACTCCATGCAGGCTCATTTTAAAGTTTTAACATGGGGAAGCTCTCTTTTGCCACAATTGGATCACTATAATGAAGCTACATGACTACCATGCAAGCATCTAAATTGTGTGTGTGTGTGTTTTCATGTGAGTGCACATGTGTTGTGTGCTCATGTGGATGTATGTGCACATGTGCATGATGAAACAAGAAGTCCACCTCAGGTGTCATTCCTCAAGTACCACCCAACTTGTATTTGAGACAGAGTCTATGCAGTATTTTGAATGAAAAATATCCCTGCAGGCTCTGATAGTTGAACATTTGGTTCTCAGTTGATGGGGAAGTTTTGGTAGTACTGTCTCGCTGAAGAAAGTATGTCATTGGAAGCAGGCTTTGAGATTATAGTCTTTCCCTATCCCTTACTCATTCTCTCTATTTTGCGCCTGTGGCTGAGAACATGATCTTTCTTTCAGCTTCTTACTCCAGGTGCCATGCCTGCTTGCTGCCCCACCTTCCCACATGGACTCTTTTCCCTCTGGAATGAAAATCTCAGATCAGCTTTTCCTTCTGTAAATTGTCTTGGTCATGGTATTTTGTTGCAACCTCAAAAGAAGTCACTAATATATTTTCTCACTGGCATAGAGCTCACCAAGTAGGCTAGCCAGAGAGCCTCAGGGAACTTCCTGTCTCCATTTCCCCAGTGCTGGGACTATAGGAGCATGATGCTACACCCATTTTGTCTTTTGTTTTCTTTTTTAACATTGATTTGGGGGGATTGAAGTCACACTTGACAATAAGAAGAGAATGGAAAAGATTCCTGCCTCTTACCTGGAGGCCATGAACTCTTATCAGTATGTATCCTGCATCTACCTAGACCAGATAGCATCATGTCTTCACACACACACACACACACACACACACATACACACACACACACACACACACACACACACACACACACACCACAATTCATCCTTGAAAAGGCATTTTTCTTAGTATTTGTAGTGAGCAAACTATGACAGTTAATATTATCGAGTTAACAGGATCTAGAATAACCTAGAAGATAAACCTCTGGGCATACCTGTGAGGGATTATCTTGATTAGGTTAACTGAGGTGGGGAGAGTTATCCTATAGTGGGTGGTACCATTCCTTAGGCTTATGTTCTGGGACACATTAAAAGGGAGAAAGCTAGTTGAGCACTATCTCTCTCTCTCTCTCCTCTCTCTCTCTCTCTCTCTCTCTCTCTCTCTCTCTCTCTCTCTCTCTCTCCTCTCTTTCTCTGCTTCTTGGCTATAGATGCAATGTGACCAACTTCCTCAAGCCCTGTCACCATGCTTTTCAAAGATGATGTATTGTACCCTGGAACTCTGTACCAAAACAAACCCTCCCTTCCTTTGCTGGCTCTTGTCGGGATATTTTGCAACAGCAAGTAACTAATATGAAAGCATGGGTATCTCTCTTTATTAACTTTATAAGCTGTCAACCATGAACCATGACTGCAAGTTGTGCTTAATCCTAAAACACTGCAGTAGAAAGCTGTCAGAGGCCCTGGTAGAGGGCCTCTCCCAAACTGTGAAACTTGAGCAGAGACTGTGGTAAAGGGGACAGGATTTTAGGAAATTTAAACGATTCATTTCAACCAAAGATTGGGACACTTACCCAGAGCCGTTGTGGTTTGAATGAAGAATACATCCCCAAAGGCTTGGATTTGAATGCTTGGTCATAAATTGGTGGTTCTGTTTGAGAAGGCTTAGGAGATGTGGCTTTGTTGGAGGAAGTGTGTAACTGGAGAAGGTCCTTGAGAGTTTCAAGCCATTTTGTGTTCTCTCTTTGCTCCACCTTACTGCTTCAGGTGCCATGCCTGCCTACCACCATACTTCTCCCCCAGGATGGTGATTGAATATTATTCCTCTGTAACTGTATGCCCAAATAAACCCTTCTCTCAGTAAATTGGCTTGGTCATGGTATTTTTTATTACAGCAATAGAAACTAAAATGATACAGTCATGTAGGGACCAGAGGCCCATTTTAGGTATAAGTATCACTTGTGGCCCTTGGGAGGTGGCTGTCTTCCTTTGACTATGACCCAAGCAAAGCTATGCTGGGCTACTAATTGTTAGTCAGACTTCTATGATGGTAACTGATGCCTGGGATAAACAAATTATAAACCGAAAAGGCTCACAGTTTTGGAGTGTCTACATTTCAGGTTCATATTTCATAAACTGCTTTGCTCTCAAATATGTACCAAGGAAGATCATGGTGGCAGCATGCAGTAAAACCATTCACCTGGTGGCAAGATGCTTAACATTAAAGAAGCAGAAGGGGCTGGTTCTCAATATTCTCTTTTGTAGGGAGGCAATGATCAGTTCTGCTCCACCAGCCGCTTTCCAAATAACCATTCAGAGACTTATTATTAATTATGAATGCTTGGCCAATAGCTCAGGTCTACTACTTAGCTCTTACAACTTAAATCAACCCATTTCTATTAATCTATGTACTGTGCCAAGGCTCATGGCTTTTACCTCTCCTGCATGCCCTGCTTCCTTCCCATCTGGCTGGTGACTCCTCTGACTCTGCCCTCCTTCTTCCCAGTGTCTTTAGTCTGATTCCCCTGCCTAACGTCATCCTGTTCAGCTGTTGCTCAGTCAACTCAGTCAATCACAGTGATACATATTCACACAGTGTAAAGGAATATTCCACACCCTTCTCAGAATATCTCCAGTGGTCTAAGACCACACACCATGTCCCATCTTTTACACCAGTGATTCTCAATCTTCCTAATGCTGTGAACTTTTAACTCATGTTGTGTTGATCACCAACCATAAAATTATTTTTGTTGCTACTTCGTAACTGTTATTTTAATATTGTTATGAATCATAATGTAAATATCTGGTATTCGGGATATATGTTATGTGATCCCTATAAAAGGGTCATTCAAATATTGAAGGGATTTTGACCCATAGGGTGAGAATTGTTATTCAATAGGATCTATTGGATAGTAGGGAACCTAGACTTCAACAAATGGACATTTGAGGACACGTCTAAACCATAAGAGTTAGGGGCCTGGTTAGTGCCTACAGATTGTTTTACTTTCAAGCAACCACAAGAATGTAACAGAAGGTGCTATCTACAGGTTTTGGTGGTGTCCAAAGAAGCTCTGAGGTGAACTGTTTCATGAGGCTATCTGCATGCAAGGTATGGTAGGGTTATAGAGTATCCTGACTTCAGTAAGAAAAAAAAACACACACACACACTTTTATCTCATCCTTCTAACAACAGTGGGCTCAAAGACCTCAGTGGCCAACAGTAGAGATACCTAAGAGAGGGATTGAGGCACAAGACAATAACTTTTAATGAGAAGTTTGGAGGGGAAGGATACTATTTTCTGAATGTTCAAGAGACTGCTGGACAGTAAGATACCCATAGGCCATGATATGACCTTGTAATTATCTTGGATTTGGCCTAGGACACTGGGATGTGCCAGCCTAAAGAACTTTCTCAAGGATTATTGACCTTCCTCTCTCTCTCTCTCTCTCTCTCTCTCTCTCTCTCTCTCTCTCTCTCTCTCTCTCTCTCTCTCTGTTTTTTTTAAGACAGGATTTCTCCATATAGTCCTGGATATCCTGATATCCTGGAACTCACTCTGTAGACCAGGCCCCCAACTCACAGTTACCTGCCTGCCGAAGCCTTCTAAGTGTTGGGATTAAAAACGTGTGACAACAACACTAGGCGAGGATTAATAATAAATTTGATCCCCTTGAAAAGCTGAGACCATGGCGCCTTGGCTTGCTGCTCCATTCTCTGCTCTCATGCTGACATCACTCTCAACTCTTAGTAGTGAGAGGAACCTCTGCATGGATTCTCACGGCATGGAGAGCACACAGAAGTCCATAAATTTAAGGTATTCTTTCTTTTTTTTCCTTGGAACAAGATACAAGTCCTGTAATTAATCATTGATCAAACCACCAATGCCTGAAAGAGAGGTGGTTTGACTCATACTCTCATAAAAAGAATTTGGTTTTTCCAAAAGCTCTTAATTGAATGCTCATATCAGTAATAGGTGCCTGGCAGCCTCTTTCCTCTGTGCTTAATAGCTAGGGATGAGCGCTTGACTCCCAACCAAAGCATAATTTTCATTGGAACAAAGAGTAACCTGGGATTTACAAAGCTGGAGGTGGTTTGTGGGGTTTTTTGTGTGTGTGGTTAATGAAGTACTGTGTTTAATCCAATTTATCCAGTGCTTTCGTTAAACTAGTGATCTGGAAATGGTCTACTGGACAGGAACTGGTAGCTTATACTGTTACTGCTTATTTGTTCTAAAAATTCTCTGTGAACTGGTCGGTGGTAGCTCACACCTTTAATCTCAGCACTCAGGACACAGAGGCAGGTGAATCTCTGTTAGTTTGAGGCCAGCCTGGTTTACAAGGCGAGTTCCAGAACAACCAGGGCTATACAAAAAACTCTGTCTCGAAAAAGAAAACAAAAGTCCTTTGCAATTAATCATCAGCCTTAAACCCAAAGCTTTCTATGTCCTGTATCATAAAAGTTATTGTTTTCTGTCTTACATCCCATTTCATTGGAAATAGAAGTTTGGGTGATAATTTTCAGGTCCCTAGCAAGAAAAAAATGTATAAAACTCTTTTTGGAAGAGTAATTTATCATCATGATCAGGTGTCACCACAGACTGTGAAGGGACCGGTATCAGCACAAGACACCCCAAGACCAAGCTCTAAGCACAAAGAAGGTTTATTTGTCCCAGAGAGGCAGAAGGCAGGGAATAGGAGCCAAAGACGGAAGATAGAGGACAGGGAGAAGGGGGAAAGGAACAAGGAAGAGTGGGGAGGCAGGAGGACATTTGTCCCAGGGAGGACTAAGAACTGCCTCTAAGAGAGGAGACAGACATATCACATAGGCAAATGTCAGTTTATAAAGGTAAAAGGGAAACCTCATGTTAGGATGCGGTGCTAGGAAGTTAACAAATGTCTATTCACCCCCGATAAGGCACCAACAGCAAACCAAAGAAATAATTCCACCCAAATCTAGCTTGAGATGCCAATGAGATTTGTATTAAATAACTGTGCTTTAGGGCTGGGGAGATGACTCAGAGATGACTGGCTGCTCTTCCAGAGGTCCTGAGTTCAATTCCTAGCAACCACTTGGTGGCTCACAACCATATGTAATTAGATCTTGGTGCCCTCTTTTGGCATGCGGGAATACATGCAGGCAGAACACTGTATACATAATAGATAGATAGATAGATAGATAGATAGATAGATAGATAGATAGATAGATATGCTATTATTTTCTTAGTCCAACAATGCACAACCACTATTCTACTAGCATCATTTATATTCCTTCATAGCTTGTGGGTATATTTATCCTTCTCTTCCATCTGAAGTATCCCTTTCAGTCTCTGTAAGACAGGTTGGTCATCATCAATTGCTTTAGTTTGTTTTTATTATGGGAAGTGTTTCTTTCTCCTTCAGGTATGGGGGATAATTTTGCTGGGTACAGTAGCCTTGGTCTGGCAACTGTGTCCTTTCAGAATCTGAGGCACACTGTTGAACCTCTACTGGCTTTTAAGGTTTCCATTAAAAAACTGTTACTCTTTATGCTACTTGATGCTTCTCTCCTGCAGCTTTCAACACCTTTCTTTGTCTTGCATATTTAGTGTTTTAAATATAATAAACATGAGGCATTTCCTTTGCTGGCCTGTCCATTTGATATTTTGTGTGCCTCTTGCACCTAAATGGACATCTCTTTCTGTAGATTTGGGAAATTTTATTCTATTATTTTATTGAAAATACGTTCCATGCCTTTGACTGAAAAATTTTCTCCTTCTGTACCTACAATTCATAGATTTCCCAGAGCTTGAACACATTCCATTTATGAAGATTTTAATGTATTATTTGCTTTGATTGACTGATCCAATTCCTATAAACTTGTCTTTAAGCCATGATATTTCTGTTTTCTACATGATGATTTTTGGGAAAAGCTTTCCAATGTGTTTGGCTGTCATTTTATGACACTTACTAAATTTTCTATTCTAGCTTTATTGCAACTTGGGCTTTCCTTAGTATTTCTATCTTTTTATTGAATTTAATTTTTTGTATCCTGAATTGTCCTTGTTGTTTCATCCAGCCAGTTATTTTTTGTTCTTGTCCTTCAAGTGGGAGTTTATTCGGGTCCTCTTCAAGTCCAGGCAGTTGTTTATTCATGCTCTTTTTAACTCTTTAAACTCTTTGGATGTGTTTATAATTGTTCATTTGAGTTCTGTGTCATGAGTTTTGTCTAAATTGTTCTTGTTGAGGGCAATTATTATAGAAACAGTAGTTTAGAGAAGGAACAAATTATCATAGTCTTTCATTTTGTTTGCTTACAATGGGACCTGGGCAATTGGAGTTAAGTTGTTGGTTGTGTCTTTGGTGTGAATGCTAGCCAACCACGTTACAGTCCCTAAGTGGGAAGGCAGCTGGATGGTTTGGGGAAAGTCCTAATCAGAGACAGCTGAGAGGAGTAGATCCCTTACCAGGGTGCATGGGTGCTAGAGGAATTCCCAAGGTGAAGTAGTAGGCTAGGTGGCCCGCAAGAATCCCAAAGTGACTGAGCTCAGGGGAGCAGGCATGGGCAGCTGAGGAGTATTCTGAGGTATAATGGTGAACTAAGTAGTTTAAAGGGAGTTGGAGAGTCGGGGACTGAAAGAAGAGGATCTCTGGATGGGGACAGAAACATTGGTTGGTAGTCTAAAAGGAGTCTGGGTAGGAGAGGACAGACCTATGTGTGAAGCTGGATCAGACCTCTGTCTCCTGGGATCAGTCACCACCTGGATATGTACCTTGTGGTACATTTGGTATGGCATCCTGGTGAAGATAATGGGGTCCTGGTGAAGGCAAGTAGAGTTGAGGCAGACAAAAGGGGAGAAAGGAGAGTCCCATATAGCAGTACTCTCTGTGCCAGATCCCAAGAAAGGAAGAAGGAAGGAAAGAGTCCTGCTCACTGGCAACATCAGCCCCAAGAAAGGCTTGGGAGAGGGTTGGCCACCTAGGGACAGGGAGGGACAGGATGGAGCCTTACCTGGCAACACGGACATGTTAAAAAATCATTTTAAAGCTCGGCAGTGGTGGCACACACCTTTGATTCCAGCACTCAGGAGGCAGAAGCAGGTGGATCTATGCGAGTTCGAAGCCAGCCTGGTCTACTGGGCAAATTCTAGGACAGGCTCCAAAGCTACACAGAGAAGCCCTCTTGCGAACACTCCCTCCCACACACACAAATCAATTTAAATATATGAAAAGAAATCTTTGGTGCGGTAACAAGGATCACTAAAAGTCCAAACTTAACCATCCCAATCTGTAGGAAGCACAGCTTAGAGTAAGCATTGGAAAAACCAGGACTGGCAATTATATGGGCCTATTTTCTTAAAAGGAAGAAAATGAATGAAGCCTGGTCACCTGGAATGTCAGAGTGAAAGGGATCAAATAATCTGGTGGTCTTCGGCTATTCTATCAGGAGTCAGCCTCCACCTGGATCCCTCCAGTATCCTGTTGTCCCTAACCCTACTCTCCGTGTATAGAACCCATCCCTTTGAAAGAGATCCCATGTACTTCGTATCTCCCACTAATAGAATCCATCCTTATGCTTCTCACTATTCCTTCCTCTGGGCCCTAGCCCCAATCTCCGATTATCAGCCAATAGAGCTCATCTTATTGCAGGAGTCACAGGTGCTTTGATGCCTTGCAGGGAGTGTCTATGTAGCTATGCCTAAAGCTCTGTTATGATAATTGCCATGTGGAGCTACTATGTCTCAATGTGTAAGAAGAATAAACCACGGGGTCAGACTCTGGAAGTCTTGACCCAGTGCCCGCAAAGATGGGTGCTACTCATTTCACTCTGCCCCTCACACAGAAGGTCTTCCCGGTGCCTGTGAGGTTTGCCGGGTCCCCAACACCAGCCAAGGGCTAGTTTATCTCGAGAGTTGTTTTCTAAGTGGATACTAAAGAAAACTGTGGACAGGGCCCAATACAAACGAAAAGAATCCCGTTTATAACAATTACTTCTTCACAAGATCAACAGTAGTTGCAGCAACGTAGACAGGAACAATCCTCAGTCACTCCCTATGAGCCATTCACCTTCTTCCACAGGACCCGCCATCCCTATCCCCACTTCCGTTGGGTTCTGTGGGGTCAGAGCTGCCTTTCCCCACTCAGAAAGAGCTAGGGCCAAGGGACAGCATGACATTATACCTCTGTAAGTGCAAGTCTTCCTGAATCTAACAGTTTCTGCGCTCAAGCTGAGCCTTGCTGGTGCCTTCATTGACCACACCTGGGTACTCAGAGAGGCCTGGGTTGGGTAAACATTTCTACCCACAATGCCCTGCAATGCTAAAGGGAAATGTACACAGTTTTGTTCTAGGGGATGAACTGCTCACTCCGTGACAAATGGGTTCTTTTTTTCACCTGAAGTACCTTATCCCTTGTGTTTTACTAAGCTTTGGTTCAGGCATCAGCCTCTCAGAGACTCACAAGTCGCGAACTTGTCTTCTTGTCGGTCCTTCTCCTTAGAAATTCCGATTCAACACAAATCTGACCACCACATTTACTTCCAAGTGACCCAGAGAGAGGGATCGTCGTCTGCCTTCTCCTTTTCTTATCCCCTTTATACATTAGCCATTTACAAGAAGGATTTATATTCAGTCTAAATGAAGGCACTACAAACACGCTGGTACTTTAGTATTGGTAATTGCCAGGACTGAAGAAGGTAAGCGTTCATCCATGTGCAAGAAATGAGAGGTGAGTCTAATTACCCGCTGAGATTAATGAACTGGGGGTGGAATAGGGATCGCCACCCAGGACAACCCAAGTGCATAAACTATCCAGGCTGCAAATTTGAAAACATCTTTATTTTACTGAAATTGTACAATCTTCCAACTCTTTTCGTGTTGTTGACAGCTGGTGGACACCAGTCTGTTCCCCTGTGTGACATCTCAGAGGAACTTGTCCCATTGTGTTTTATGGGTTTGGGGTTCTTATCCACAAACCAGGCAGCAGATGGAAACATCGATTACTGAATTTGATGAGAGATCTTTGCAGGGTTCATCTGGGAGGAAAGCGGGAGTGTCTCCCGGCTGTCCATCAACTCTAAGAGACCATTGATTGTAGTAGACAGCTTTGTTTTGTGTGCTTCTGGGGAAAGTTACACAGCACCAGCTGACACTGGAGAAGCCATTGGGAGATGTAATGTTGCTCCACTGAGGAATTAAATATACACATAACTTGGAGTTTCATCTGTGGTGCCCTTTCCAAATGGTAAGCACCTGGACTGTGCATGGCAGAACATCTTGGAGAATCTGATCCAATAAATCCCCATGGGTATATTTTTTTGTTTGCAAACTGGTCCCGAGCAAATTCTTTGCAAATAAATGACACTTGCCTAGTCAATTTCTATTTTTAAAAAAATAACAGGCATCCTCCAAATCATGGGAGCGCAGTGTAGAGGGAGAAGCAAAGGAGGATGCTGGGAGAAGCCAACTAGGGATGGTCATCAGGGGTCAGATACTCCGAAGCAGTATTGTCAAAATAAATTGTTGAACCTCCCTACTACAGGGATGGTTTCTGCAGAAAACTGTCTTTGGGCCTAGAGGTTCACCAACTGGTGAATGAATAAATAAAATAATATATATATATATATATATAGTGAATTTTTACTCACCTGTAAAGAATGAAATTATGATCTTTTTCAAGAAAATGGAAAGAGCTTTAGAGTGTGTTAAGCAAAAAACTCAAAAACAATCAAAAAGAAAAATAATACATGCTTTCTCTTATCTCTTTATCTCTTAGAAATCCTAGATTTTAATTGGTGTTGTATGTATATGTATGTGGGGGTGAGAAGAAACTAGAAAGGATATCATGAGAGAGGAAGACGACATTTCAAGGAGGAGTAATAGAAGACACGTGGCATGGAAGCAGAAGAGCGGTTACTGGGGGACAGCAGCAGGGGGTGGGAGAAGGGTACCAGTAAGATCCAGGTCCGTATGGTAATACCACAAGGAGGGCTGGGGAGATGGTTCAGCCGGTAAAGCATTTGCCACACAAACATGAGGACCTGAGTTCAGATCCCCAGAATGCATGTAAAAGTTGGGTGCACTAGTGTGTGTACATAAACCCAGTGTTTCTATGGTGAGATAGAGAACAGACATAGGAGAACCCCTTGAAGCTTGCACAACCAGTCCAGCATTTGCAACAGTGGAGGAAAGAGCAGGAGAGATAAGGGGTGGAGCGAGGTCCTGTCTCAAACAAGGCAGGTGAGGAACAACCCCAGAAACTGTCCTCTGATGACCACACCTGTACACACAATCTCACACACTCACACTTGTAGACACACGTACCATACACATGCACGCTAAATAAATAAATAAATAAATAAATAAAGGATAAATAATACCGTGATAAAACCCATTACTTTGTATGCCAATTTTAGGGGATTTTTGTTGTTGTTTATTCTGAGACAAAGTTTATCTGTATTGTACTAGCTTCCCAAGTGCTGGGATTAAAGGTGTACATCACTGATCAGCATGTATGCTATTTTTTTAAAATTAATATTTATGCAAAAGAATGAAAAGAATTCTCTGAAATTAATGAGTAGATAGATGATTAATTAATTAGTGAGTTAATTAATTAATGAAAACCTAGCCACTAGGGTAAAGGTTAACAACTGGACTGTCACTTATACCTGCTGGGAAAGGGAAACCCAGTTTTCTCCAATAGTGTGACACAGAGTAACTTGTCCTGGGGTACCAGGACAAGCCTGACATTCAGGAGTAAATGATCAACATATAACAGACTCCACAATCCTCTTGTGAGTGCTTTTATTTGATGATAGTTTGGTGGTTGATTTTGGTTTTGTTTTTAGGTGTGGCTTCATTTTATTTACTTGGTTTGGAGGTCTTATTATTGAATTGATTTTTGCTTGTTTATGAAAAAGAACTTGAAGTTGGGTAGAAAGAGAAGGAAAGAGGGTAATGAAGAAATTGGGGAGAGGGAATAATATTATCAAAATATATATTTAAAGTTAAAATTTCTTTTAAATAATAAAAAATTTTAAAAAGAAAATTTTAATCTTTATTTTTAAAGATTTGTGTTTATTTTTTTAACGGTGTGTGTATATATATAGAGCTGGATTTTCTGTAGAGAATAGATGCTGGGAATTGAACTTGAATCATCGCAAGAGGATCATGTCTCCTTTTTTTCTTCTCTTTCTTTCTTTCTTTTCTTTTCTTTTCTTATTTTTTTTTTTTTTTTTTTTTTGGTTTTGAAACAGGATTTCTCTGTGTAGCCTTGGTGCCTATCCTAGAACTAGCTCCTGTAGACCAGGCTGGCCTCTGGCCTCAAGCTCACAGAGATCCACCTGCCTCTGCCTCCTGAGTGCTGGTATTAAAGGCGTGTGCCACCATTGCCTGGCATGAGGATCGTGTCTTCTAAACCATTGAGTCATCTATCCCCCAGCCCAAGGCTCAATTTTAAAGTCTAGTGAACGTGAAATATAGGCAGAGACTTCTTTTCCTTTCCTGATCACTCAGACCCAAATAATTACACAGAAACTGCATTAATTACAACACTGCTTAGCCTATTATCTCAGGCTTCTTATTAGCTAACTCTGACATCTTAAATTAACCCATTTCTATTAATCTGCTTATCACCATGAGACTGTGGCTACGAGTAAAGATTCCAGGGCATCTGTCTCCTTTGGCAGTTACATGGCATCTCTCTGACTCCACCTAATCTCTCCCTATATCTCTGTTCAGATTTACCACTGGCTTTATTTTGCCCTGCCATAGGCCAAACCAGCTTTATTCATCAGCCAATAAAGCAAAACATACACAGGACATCACACATAGGTCATGGGCAACAGAAAAGACATGGATACAAGAGTTCTGAATTTTAATAAGAAATGTTCCATATGTGCACAAGGCATTAGGTCAGTTCCCCACATTCCTCTCAATAATGCTCTGTAATTTTCAGTAGACAAATAATGTATTTCTTTAGTTTACTCTTAATAATTATTGTGGGTGCTATAATGAATGAGATTTCCCTAACTTTAATTTCGGGAACTTTCCTCTTCATTATAAAAAAAATACAACTGGGCTGGAGGTTAAGGGCACTGACTGCTCTTCCAGAGGTCCTGAGTTCAAGTCCCAGCAACCACATGATGGCTCACAACCATCTATGAGATCTGATGCCCTCTTCTGGCCTGTAGGTGTACATGCAGGCAGAACACTGTATACTTAATAAATAAAATCTTTAAAAAAGTACAACTAATTTTGTATACTAATCTCATATACCATTTATAACATCACTCATTTTGCCTATTGTTTCCAGGTAAGTTTGAATGGCTGTTGATTCTTTAAGCTTTTTTTGTAAATAGATGTAGATATAGAGAGAAGTAGACAGACAGTATAATTTGTAAATAAAGATAGATTTTTAAACATTCTAATCAAACATTTTAGTTCAATTTCTTGTCTAATTTCCATAACTAGACATTCTTCTAAAATGAGAAGTTTTAAAGCTCTGAAGAAAGATTTATTACAAGAGAATGGAAGACAGTAAATTCCCACGCTCATGGATTGGCAGAATCAATATTGTTTTTGTTTGTTTGGGGTTTGTTTGGGTTTTGGTTTTTTGAGACAAGGTTTCTCTGTGTAATAGTCCTGTCTGTCCTGGAACTCACTCTGTAGACCAAGATGGCCTCAAACTCACAGAAATCTGACTGTCTCTGCCTCCTGAGTGCTGGGTTTAAAGGCATGTGCCACCATTACCCAGTTGAGAATCAATATTGTTAAGATGGGTTATATTACCCAAAGCAACCCATCTTCACATGCCTGCATGGACCAGCCCCAATTAAAGGTTTTCCTTTGTAAGAATTGCTGTGATTTTGGTGTCTCTTCATAGCAATAGTAAGCATCACTAAGACCAAGGGATGGGGTATTGCTGTGATATGTCTGTCCATGTCTTTGTTTGGAGCACTGTGGATTTGGGGGCTTTTGGATTATGAAAGCAGTGGAATGCTTTAATCGGGGCTTAATGGACCATTCTCACAGGAACATGGAAGACAGTGGTGCTAAGGATGAAATGTGGAGGCCTGCATCATGAACCTGGTGTGTCCTGATATTGCTGTGTGGTGGCATGGGCGTCCCTGTTCGTTCATGTGCCTGTTGTGGTCTAGTACCAGCATTGGCATCACCTGCAGGCCTGTTCTCTCACCTGCCACTTCCCAGCTCCACCTGGTGACATGGGCTATGCTGTTTCCTTACCTGTCATGCCCCAGTACCACCATGTGGCAGCTTGGCACACCTGACATGTCCCCAATCCACGAAGTGGCAGTGTGGACGAGCCTGTTAACACACGTTCTGTGTCCCAGCACTGTGTGGCATCATGAGTGGGCCTGTGGAGTCACACGACCACAACTATTTAAGACTGTTCCATCTTCCAGTGAGGCACTTGGCCATGCTGGATCGCCTGTTTAAAAGCCTAGTCTCAGTGCCGTCCCCTGGCATCACGTGCCCACCTGTTCTCATCCCTGCGGTGTCCCAGAAGCACAACACGTCAGTATGGGCACGTGTGTTCAAGGCTACCTACCATGCGCCAGCGTCACGACATGAGGGCGTGCGCACCCCTGTTTACAAGCATGCCATGTCCCAGTGCCACCTTCTGACGGCACGGCACTCCTGTTCACACACACCTGCTCTTTCTGAGCCCCCACTCCTGACTGCATGGACTCACCTGCTTTTAGGCATTCTGTGTCCCAGCAGCGCCACCTGGTGGCACAGGCAGAACTGTTCTCGTGCCTGCCATGTCCCAGGGCTGACGTGACAGCAGCTGGTCATTTGTTCCTACGCATTCTATGTGCCAATGCTGTCACCTGGTGGCATGGGGGGGGGGGCTATTTGCACCAGTGCCACCGCACACTAGTGCACGCACGCCTGCTGATGACCCTGCCATGTAACAGCTCTGACATACGGCAGCACCGGCAAGCCTGTTGCCACAACAGTGATGTCCAAGCGCCACCACATGGCGGCATGGCACTACGTTCTGTTAGCCTGTCGTTTCCCAAGGCTGCCATGTGGTAGTGTGGGCCACACCTATTTACATACCTGCCGTGTCTCAGCATCATAACATGGCGGCATAGGTATGCTATGCATGTCTGTGCCCGCCAGTGCTACCACTGGCCCTGGCTGCACAGGGACATTTATTCACACCCACACTGTGTCCAGGGGCTCACACACAGTGGCACACGCATGCAATTTAACACACCTGTGGTACTCCAGTACCTCCGCATCATGGCACATTCGTGAACGTGTGCATGTCTTCTGGTTCTAGGACAGTCAAGTGCTGGAATTGGCACACCCATTCACATGTTCGCCATGTGACAATTCAGGTACTCCTGTTCTCATACCTGCCAGGTCCTGGGGTCACTATATGGCAGCAAGGCTCTTCTGTTCGTGCATCTGCCATGTCCCAGTGGCCCCGTGTGGTGGTCTGAGCATACATGCTTGCATACCTCCCCCATCCTAGAGCCACCAAATGGCAGGCTGCACATATATGTTCATGGCTGCTATCACATCTCTTTGCACACCTGCTGTGTCGGGCCTGTTCATGCCTGCCAACTCTGACACCGTCACAGCCCTGCCTACTCACACCCACGCCCTCTCTCGGGGCTGCCATGTGGTAGGACTGGCTCAGCTGTTGGAAAACCTGTGATGTTCCAGCGCCGCCCTCTGGTGACACGGGCATACCTCAGTGCATCTGTGCCATGCCCGGGACTGCTGTGTGACAATGCAGATATGACTGTTACATGGCTGTTCTGATCGTGCACCTGCAGTGTCCCAGAACTACCATGCAGCTGCTCGCGCATGTCTGTTTGTATGCCCACTGTGTACCAGTGCTCCGGTGTAGAGTTGTAGGCAAGCTTGCCCCAGCCCGCGCTATGTCCTGGGGCTATCACATGACTGTGCAGGATTGAAGTTCCTGAGCCTGCCACGTCCTGGCAAAGCCGTCTGGCAGCATGAAAGCTGGTGTTTGTGCCTGCTGTGTCTCCACCTGTGGCACAGGATGCTTGTTCATGCACATGCTGAGTCCCAGTGATGACTTATGGTGTCTCCAGCAGGCCTGGTTACACTTCTGCCGATCTGGAGCGGCCATGTGCCAGCAAAACCACACATGCTCACATTGGTTCCATCTCTCAGTCAGTGCTGCCACGAGGGGAGGACTACTCACCTGTCACAAAGCCTTCGACACCCCAGTACTGCCTTCTGATGACACAAGAACACCTACCTGCACTTCCCTACACTGTGTCCCATACTGTGGCAACACAGGCATAACTCTTTGTGTCCCAGTGCCGCCATGCAATTGCATGGCCATGCCAGTTTCCATGCATGACAGATGTATCCAGTGCCTCCAGGCAGCCATGTGGATACCTGTTGCGGGAGGTAGCTTAAGCACACCTGCCCATGTATCTACAATGTCCAAGTAATATCACATGGTAGTATAGCAATTTTGTTTGTTTGTTTTATGGAGACAGGGTTTCGCTGTAGCTTTGGAACCTGTCCTGGAACTAGCTCTTGTAGACCAGGATGGCCTCGAACTCACAGAGATCCGCCTGCCTCTGCCTCCTGAGTGCTGGGATTAAAGGCGTGTGCCACCACCTCCAGGCTAGTATAGCAATTTTTTTGACAACTACCATGTTCAACACTGCCATAGACATGCCTGTTTGCATGCCTGTGACATGCATGCCATGTCTGTCATCATGAGGTAGCACAGGTTCTGCTTGCATGCGTGTCATGTCCCAGTGCAAGCAGGCAGCAGTAGGGTTAGGCCTGTCCCAGTGCTTGCCATGTCAGTGTCACCAAATGGTAGGATGGCCATGTCCATTGACACATCTGCTATCCACATATGTGAAGGTGCAGGCATGCATGTCTGAGTACTTGATATGTCCCAGAACCACCACACCATGGTACAGCATGGTACAGCACTACACAACACACCTTTGTGCACCGTGCTGTGTACCAATGCTGTCATTGGGCAATAGTTACCTTTTCTATTGTTGTAAAAGATACCATGACCAAAGCAACTTATAAAAGAAACCATTTAACTGGGGACTTGCTCAGTTTCAGGGGGTGAATCCATGAGTATCAAGGTGGGGAGCATGCAAAAGGCAGGCAGGCATGGTACTGGAGCAGCAGCTGAGAGCTTCTGTCGACAAGCCAGAGGCAGATGGCCTGGCAAGTGCACTTGAAAACCCACCCCCAGAGACATTCCTCCTCCAATAAGATCACACCTCCTAATCCTTCCCAAACAGTTCACCAGCTGGGGAGGAAGTATTTAAATGTATGAGTCTGCGGGTGCCATGCTCACTCAGGCATCCCACCCAGGAAGGGCATGAACAAAAACTCTGAAGATAAAAGGAATAAACGGTGTCACTTAGTGAGCACTGACATTTTCCTATTAGTCTATGCTTCTGAATCATTCATAAAATGAACTTTTCGCCTGAACGATGGGGGCACACGTCTTAAATCCCAGCACTTGGGAGGCAGAGGTAGGCGGATCTCTGTGAGTTCGAGGCCAACCTGGTCTCCAAGAGTGCCAGGACAGCCAGAGAAACCCTGTCTTGGGGAGAATTTTTTTTTTTTTCTTCTTTCTGTATCGTCTCTAAGCATGCTTTAATACTTTGTGTCCCCAAACATTTCTGGCACCCTTACTTTCTCTAAAGCCCCCACCACCACCACCACACACACAGCTGCTGTGCTGTCCTCCACATTCCACACAGCTTCTCTAATGCTCTACTCTCTAGTAGTTAATGAGTTCACTGTCCTGGGCTTGTTCTAAATTCTAATAAAATTGTCCTTGAGCATAAAATTGAGGCCATTCTTAAATTCTCTTGTTAATGAAACCACCAATATATTTCAAACTTGCCATGATTTATGACTTTGCTCTGTAAAACTTCATGAAACATAAAAAGCATCTGCTTAGAAACAGAATTTGAGGAAACTTAAATGTGTTCCTAGGCCATGGTCACTAAAGAAGTATCTCCAAAATCAACTACCTCTTACTTTCGTTAAAAAATGTATTTTATGCCAGGGTGTTTGTGCATGCCTTTAAACCCAGCACTCCGGAGGCAGAAGCAGGAGGATCTCTTTTGAGTTTGAGGCCAGCCTGTTCTACATAGTTAAGTTCCAGGACAGCCTTACTTAGTGAGACCCTGTCTCAAATAAAAAAACAAACAAATATAAATATTAAAAATGTATTTTATTAACAACACTAAAAACGTCAAGAGGAATTCCAATTCCCCGTTTCAGTATTTCTCAAACATGATAACCAAATGAGGTGAATAGACAAATAAGACATTGAAATTTTCATATGTAAGGACTTAAGAAACCACAGATAATAGTTAATTTTCTTTGGTGTAATAAAGAAACCAAAGGTATTGATTGATATTGATTCAAATAAGGTACATACCAGCAACCTTATAATTAAATTATTAGATATAACTAAAGTGATGTAATCCTTTGTTCTTCCTGGTGAAAATTCATACAATCTCAAAAGCCCACACCAGTTCCAGTTGGCTGTCTTTACCTCATCCTTCCGGATTGGATGTAACCAGGCGTCCCACTACTGCTCCAGCACAAGCTTGCTTGCTGCCATGCTCCCCAACATAAGGGTCACAGACTCATCCTCTGAAACTGTTAAGCCCCAATGAACTCTTCTATAACACCCTTGGTCAGGGATGTTCACAGCAATAGGTAACTAAGACGCATACACATATAGGTGTATGTATATATAAATACAACCTGCCAAGTCCATTTAGTGTTGCTCAGATTATGTGTTTAAGGGCTGACCACTTGGGATTGTGGTACTGGGATTGGCCAATCCTAAATGGTCAATTCTAAACACATATAACCACACAAAAAAAGGCTTTTCCCTGAATAAGACTGATTCTTAGTAGCTTTTCTTTTAGATATGGTGCCTTACAAAATTTCCTCACCCCCTTTTGGCATGCCAACTGGTACAGGTCTTGTTCATGTTACCATATTATTAAGATCTGACGGGTGTAACTCTGTCATATATAGACGATTGCATCTCATAGCCTACATTGTGGTCCCCAGACTCTCAATATAAACATAAGAACTAATGATAGCCATGAATGGAATGTTTGGGTTAAATGTACACCCACAGCAAAAACTATGAATACCACAAAAAAGCCTTATACGTCTTTAATCATTTAGACAAACATGGCTGGTAGACAGCTAAGTGACTACCTCCATCCAATACATTCATATACAAGAGGGGGCATTTGGTCCCTGACAGCCACAGTCAAAGCACTTTTATAAAGGACCAATACAAACACAACAGTGCAGTAACAAGTGCTAGTCTGATTCTTAGGTTTCCTCTGACAAAACCTTCCTACGGCACTGTTTCTGTTGACAGAGTATTTCACTATACGTCTTGATAAGAAAAACAAGATGCATACAAAGATTGTTTTTAGACAAATACAGTTTGACAAAATATAGCTTGACAAAACAAACTAATATTAGTTTTCTAGAAAACACTAATGTTAAAATAACCAAGGTTAGATATTCCTCATGTTCTTTTCTGGAAAATTGTTACATGTAAATATTTTATATGTGTGTATACATATATTTACAGGTAACTATATATGTACTGTTTTAGTTTAAAAGAAAATAGCATTTTTAGCTTGATGTTTTACATGTCAACTACGTGTCTTTATTTTTTTGCACTAAAAAAACTTGTGACACATATAGGCTTCCTACTAGCATTCCTCACAATTTACAACTCGAATGACAGAATATCTGTATGCTATAATAAAGTTATAGAAGTCATATGACAACAAAAATCTGATGTCTGAGCCTTTGCAAATGTGAAGCTACTTCTACTTGGTTTTTCATTTACACTTGTGATGAGGCACTTCAATGATTACCCAAAAAGGGCGAGTATAAACTAAAACTCTTGATGTTAATCTTGTTCTTCATTCAGGTGTGATTAACTTCAGATGGTTTGCATTATAAGCTTTTATTTTTTTGTCTTCCTTTTGTTCTAAGTCAACAAGACTGTGAAATACATAGAATACAAACATCACAGATCAGTTACTGTGCTCACAAACAAATGAACTGAACATTACCTGACAACACAAGCTCAGAAGAGGGAGGGCTACTTCAACACTAACACTTCCCCAGCTTTAGCACAACACATTAGTACTGAAAGGGCAAATCTCAGCACTATTTCTAGATAAGAATGTCCTCAAATGCATTAACTGAATTACAAGCTATAATCTTACATATGCTTTTAAAACACTGAATTAAAAGATAAACTCACAGGGCTGGAGCAGCAGCCCTGTGGAGGCCTACATTTAGTTCCCAAGCATCTGTTGCTCCTGTTCTTGAGGTTCTGATGCTCCTCCAGTCTCCACACACATGAATATACACATAGAGGAGGCTAAACACATTTTGCACACATAAAATAAAAAAAAACATTAAACTTTCCAATATTTTAGTCTAATGTTCTAAAAAAGCACATAAGAACAAATATTTTGTTTAGCCAGTTTTTTGTAAAAGATCTTCAAAACCAGTTAGGACGACTCACTTTCAACCTTAAATCGTATTCTGTATCTATGTATTTATAGTGAATGTTTGGTGAATTTAGATAATAAATATTAGATTAGATACTAAATTCCAATTTTCCATAAATTCATTGTATTATACTTTGCCAACTGTCTGAATTCAATATTAATACCTTTATTATTAAAGAAAATATCTGACTCTAACTTTTAGGTTTATACAAAAAGAGTTAAAATCTTGACATGAGACCAGGTTTGGTGGTACATGCTTACAATCCCAGCCTTTGGGAGGTAGGCACAAAAGGGTATCAATGATGAGGCTAGCCTATGCTATATAGCAAGACTCTCCCCTAAAAATAGAACATTTGTAGACCTGTTAACTACCAGTGATAAATAAGATTAGTGGCTGTTTATAATTTGAGGAAATTTATAAAGCCTAGATATACCCAAATATCTTTTGATAAAATACAAAGTCAATACTCACTCGAACATGGCTATTCCAAATCCATGCATCAAAACATTCCACATGTGTAGACACATTTCAAATCCATGTATCAAAACACTCTACATGTGCAGACAGTACTCTTAATTCCTCTAACATTCTATTCCTCTAGAGACAGACTAGCTTGTAGCCAATGTGATTTTCATAACAGCTCTTCTAAAACAAAAAGTTAGCCAATATTCAAATAAAAACAAGAGAGAGAATGCATTTATATAGAATGACAAAATTTAAGCTTGGCAAAAGTACTGACTTTTATTATTTACAATTGCATGTATCAAGATTACAATAGAAACACTAGTGATACCAACTGAACAAAAGCAATGATTTATTGGTAATGGCAACAAATAAAAGATTAACAGTTTCCGAAGAGAATCAAGCAATTATCCAGGAGCTGCAAATCTGACTGCAGTTAAGTCTTCCAGTGTCTTTTGTACCCTAATGACTTTCTCCTTTTTTGCCAACTACCTAGAAAAACAAAAATAAAAAAATGTACAATTTAATGATTCTAAATTATGTTTTAAAATAATATTAACATGGTAATGATTTCAAATGACTTTAGTCCTTTTGTCCTGATATTACTTTTTGATCCTTGAGCCTTTTCTGCATGCACTGTGCTCGTATTGTGGCAGCAAACTGTGACGCCCCTCCCACTAAACACAAGGAATTAAACACATGCAAGCTATTTCCGGTTTCCCATTCTGTTTTAAGTAATATAATTTTTCCAAACCAGGTTGACAGTTTAGAGAAGTTAATAATATAAAAAGATGCTATGAGCAAAACATTCTTAGTGTACTAGTTTTAAGCAATTAGAAACCAAATGTCAATTACAAAATCTGTATTTAAAAGAATACATTAAGTTTATGTCTTCATGTCAACTGATGGGTTTCTAGGCATTTCCTTCAATATGTAAACATGAAAACAGACTGAAAATTAAAAATTCTTTTCCAGCTTTTAAAAAAACCTGGTTGCTAGAAATAGACTGTAAGAAATGTAAAAAATAAACCGTGCATCTGAGTGATTTAAAAAAAATCTATCTAGTCCTTAAGTCTGTAAAAATACCTGATTCCTATAAATGTAGTACCCAAAAATAAATAAATGAATAACAACACAAAAAGAACCTGGTGTCTACTAGTAAGTCATGAAACAGGTTCTCTGTTGGGTCTGTGGTCTAGAGTAATTTACCTAAAGAACAGAGTTTATCATTAGTTAATATATTTTCACAGCATAAATATCTCAAAAAATCCCTCTATAATGTACTACATACATATATATCACTTTTATTAATGCATGTGCATGTATATACATGCACATGCATTAATAAAAGTGATTCTGTTCTTAATGGTAATGTCTACAGGTCACTAATATATGTCTGGTCTATAACAGAAAATAGCTAGGTCAATGCTATTCATGAAAAAAATACTTAAAAACTATTTCCATTGAGAATTAGAAAGTAATGTTTGTAATTTTTGTTGTAGTTTGTTTTTTCCCTCAACCAGGGAAAACTTTTCAAGAAATTCCTCTTTGGTCCATGCAAACTATGGCAGACTAGTTCAGAAGTCCAAGGGACAATAGTGTCAAACAGAGAAAAGTGGACAAGAGTAAGGAAAACGGCTTTAAAACACACCAGAATGCAAGGGAGAGAGTACCACCTGTACCATAAGTGAATTTTAGCTGACAGACAATGACAGCATTATTGACCACTATATTACTTAGGAAATGCAAAACATAGAGCTATTAGATTAAGCAAAAGAAAACAATTAATATCAAAACAAAATTTCAGATGTGATACAGCAGAAGATGCAAGTCTGCATACTGTTTCACAGGGTGACAACTCTCAACTTGCCAATATGTATTCTCTGTAAAAAAAGAAGAAATTCAGCATTCCATGCGGATTCTTACCCCAAACATAAAGCTTTTCATTCTGTCTTAAGTCTTTATGTTACATCTCAGATAAAACAAAGTCTAGGTACATCAAAATTAAATGTTAAAAACTTTCATTCAGTAAAGAATCCATTGGTCTTCCGTATTAGATTCAACCCAGCCTGTTTAGTCCATAAGTTCTTCAACTGGACTTGAGCTCACATGGGTAAGCATGAGAGAATACAACCACAAAAAGATTTTGTGGCAAATGTTCCAATAAGAAAATTCACAATTTGCAATTAAAACCCAAGGAGTATGTGACACTGCTCTAGTTAGAAAAAAAAAGTTATATTTACTTTCCAAAACAATTCTCCTGTTCCTAATATAAAACTTTAAAATGGATAAAAATATTACTCAACTAATTAAGCTTGAAAGCATTTTTAACATAAGTTTTACTCCAAAATTATTTCTTAAAATATTGAACAAAATTAAATAGGAAACAGCAGAATGTTAAAAAATAAATAAAACTGCCTTGTGAGCAACATAATATGGTAAGAAAATTAAGGCACCTATAATTGCAAGCAAAATAAAGGGCCAACTGAGAGTCATGAGTGGGATGAAATCTGAAGGAAGAGGTGGTTGAGGCAATCTAGGTAACAAGAAGGCTGATCCAGGTGCTGAAGCTGAAGAGATCTCGCAGCAACAATTGAGGACATGGGGAGGGTGAGAGTGGGAGGTGACAGATGAGTAATGAAGCAAGGAAGGGGACAAGGAGACAAAGTCTATCTTTATATTACTTCATTAAAAAAGAAAATCTTCCAGTTTTAGTTCATTGAGTTGTATTAAAAAAGCTGAAAAATAAACAAATAGAAATGTTATAAAATAGCGTATGTGGTAAACGGCCAGTTTAGAAGTCGACTTTATAAAAAGTGATAAAACGTGGTCTACTTTTCACATGCACCTGTTACCTAAGCAAAAGCCCCAATTTTGTCACTTGTGCACACCTGTATTTTAATATAACGCAATCTATGTAAAAAGCCTTTAGCAGAGAAAATATTTACTCTTAATTAAAACTGCAAGCTTTTCATGCTGTACCATGAAGAATGCATTTACAGCAAATAGCCAAGTATGCATGGTGCCTTTGAGGGCCAAAACAGACAAATAGAGGGTGTATTCTATTCTAGCAACTCTAAAGTGAACTTACGAAGCTGTAACAGCATGCAAAGTCATCTAACGTAGCTATCCACAACCAAGATGTACCCATATTACCTTCGCTTCTGTCAACTTAGTGACGTAAAGGGAGGTCAGTGACATGCTGAAAACTAAAATCATCTACAAAGAACTCACACACAGAAGATATACACTGAAAATACTTAAAACTTTCTATTTCACGATCCATTAAATCATTTTACATAGATCTCTCTCCTCACTGTAGAAAAGTTATCAAACCTATCTTCACTGAATATAGGATACACACCAAATATACTTTGAAAATTTAAAAATCATAACATAGATCCTTTTAATATCAGATTAAATTGTCAAAGGAAAGATGGTTGTGAAGGAAAAAACATCACTGGCTGGATCATGAGACTACTGTAACTGTCTGTTACGCTTATATTGCCTTGAAAGAACACAATCCAGTTACAAGCAGGGAGAATGACTGCTGTGACATGGTACTACAGGAGCAGGAAAGTCAAATGTATTACTGTTCCAAATTAGTATCCAAAACTCACAGAAAGTTTTTAATAACAAACTCTGTAAAAGGACCAAATGAGCCAATCTCACATAAATCCTCCTATGCTTTTCTGCATTCAAGTTATTGTTTCTTAAATATAAAAATAATCATAAAAGAAAATGAGTGACTGCAAGAAGAATAAATCTTACCCAGAAGCAATTAAAGAAACAATGTAATATTAAAATGCTTAATATAACCAAGAAAAGCATTTAACCAATTAAAATTTCAATTTTGAAATCAAAGGGCTCAGAGTCCTGTTCTTAAATTCTTATAGCAGTTCCAATAATGCTGCAGGGACCCTAAAGCTGTTCTTTGAGGACATCTGTGAAGTCAAAACCACCTACGGAATAATACTAAGCATTTATTTACTTGTTAAATTCTCTTTCTCTTTCAAATACATATTTTGTTTTCAATGGAAACATGGGCTGAGTACAAAACAGAAATTACCATAAGAACTCTATTAGGCTAGTAAAGAAATTCATAAAAACATAAAGCTGCATTTCTCTTAAGTGTTTTTTCATTTCAAAAGGGGTTTGAGTTTTTAAATTTTAAGTATATAAACGTTTTGCCTGTATGTATATAGGTGGATGGTGTGTGTGCCTGGTGCCAGCAGAGATCCGAAGAGGATGTATGAAGCCCTGGAACTGAGTTCCAGACAGGTGAGCCACCAAATCGAATCTGGGTCCTTTATGAGAGCAACAAGCGCTCTTAACTACTAAACTGCCTTTCCATGTCATGGAGAATGTGCGTTTCATTAGAAATATCACTCCTAATTTATAATGAATTTATTAATTATAGTTTTTTTTAATTCCCAGTCTGTTTCTGTTAAGGCCCCATACTGGTAGCAATCACCCACTCTCAACCAAACTTGCAGGAAAGCAGTTGGACCTAGAAAAGATTCTGAGTGAAGTAACCCAGATCCAGAAAGACACACACTGTGCTGCCTGTTCTCTCTCACCTGTGGTTCCTACACCAACTTCAGATGTGAGTGTACAACATGGAGTGTCACAGAAACAAGTATAAAGGGACCATGGGGTGGAGGTGGAGCCTGAGGGGGAAGAGCAGGACATAGGTGATATTTAGTGGGAAATGGGAAGGGACTCCAAACAGGGAGGAGGGAGATCAATCCAGGAGGAGGGGGGACAAATAACTCCAAGGTGGTTTGATAATCAAGGAATCATATTTTACATTTGCCTAAAATTATACAAAATGTATATTAGCATACACACACATCTTAAAAGAAGTTAAGCAACTTGCACTAACAATGCTCCCAACAAGAACCACAGACTAACAAAAATCTCAGTACCAGACTCAAGAAACCTTTGAAGGCTTGGTCAGTGTAGTCCAAATGACTACTGAAACCGAACAGATTACCAATGTGGCCCTTGGTCATTTCTCAGGGGTTGAAGGTCAGACCCTATTGCTGAGGACCGCACATTGAGGATACACGACTCAAATGACTTGAGCTGGATCTGACCTGAAAGCCTCTTCCTGTGGTCTAACATTCGCGATTCCAGAAAATACTATGAAAACTAACAGAGGAAGGAAGCAATTAATCAGCCCTACTTAGCCGCAACACCTATGAACCACAACAAGTACCACATGGCAAGAAATGCATACAAGTGCAAGAAGTGGCATTCACATGTTGGCTGCAACCAAGAACTGTCAGCTTCCCAGGCTAGTGAGGTCACGGGTCTTAGAAAAGAATCTATTACTGACATTTTGTTAGACCAGCATAATCCTTCCCACATTCTAAATCTTATCCTTACATCCTCATTTAAGTGTGGCCACCATATCTCACCAAAGCTTTTTCTTACATAAAAAGAAACGAACACAATGCACAGATCAACGGATCATGGGGAGCCTGCTCCAGAGGATATGTCTACATCAGAGCTCCTGCATCTCCGGTTGAGGGAACAATGTGGAAGGGGGGAAAGAAAGATTCGAAGAGACACTGTTGCAAGTCTGCTATAAAACAGTATCCTAGAAAAGGCTGTATAAACAAGATGGGAACAAGCAAAAATCAATGTGCCTTTTAATGTCGAAGGATCCAACTCGTAGACAAAGCACTACAGGGAACTATTGACTTCTTGCAGAAGAAAACTTGGCCTCTCTCAGAGATGAGTTAGCTGTTCCATGCATGTAAAACCATATACATGCAAAGAACAAAAACGGGTACAGCTAGTAATAATATAGGAGTATGTAATAAATATAATAAAAGAGGCTATCAAATTGAGATTGAGTGTGTGTAGGAGAAGCCTGAGGGAGGGTTTTTTGCCAATGGACTTAAAAATAGGAGGGGCCTGAAGGAGTCAAGGAGGAAAGTGATATAATTCTCTTTTACTTAAAAACATTAAAAATATTGTTGCTAATATATAATGGACTTGTTAATTGTAATTTAAAATTTTTCCAATTCCACTTTTTCTTTCTGAATCTCACTCTGAAACCTAGGAGGCGTCAAACTTGATAGCAACCATAGTACCTCAACTTTCCAAGAGCTGAAATTACAATTATGATCCACTCTACCAGGATTCTCAGGTCAATTTCGATTAAATAAATGTTAATAAAACTCTTCTTGATCCTCAATCACCTTTCATATTTTAAATGATACCTGATACTGAGAAGTTTAAGAACTGCTACTTTTAATGTATAATAAATTTAAAAACTAAATTAAAGAAGAACTGCTACTTTTTCATGATTTAAATAAGGTGGAAAAGATAAAGTTAATAAAAAATATAAAGCAAATACTCCTAAGCAAGTGCACCTCCTAAAAGCAGCTTTGGCAGTCAATGAGAACAGACCAAGTGACTTGATGGAAGTGAGACAAATACTTAAGCCAGTTAATAAGGCAAACCAGAAAGATTACAACTGAACAGCTGACTGGTAAAAATGCAGACGAGAATGTTACTTCTGTTAAAAAAAAGTTGGGTAAGCATAAGCTGAAAGTACAATAGGATATTGACACAAAACTTAACAGGAAGACATTAACATGGCTTATGGTAACAAATCTTACAAAAGAATTAAGCTGGTAACAAACTGCAACAAACAGTTAAAACCAATGCCAATGGAATTCTATTCAAGGCAGAAAAGCAGACAGCCAAACCATCTCTGTTTCCCACACATTCTCACTGGAAAATAAATTCTATAGGGTAAAAATAAAGCAGCTTGATACCTGCTTCTTCTGACCAAGCATTATGCACACACTAAACACCTGGATACATCATCATTCCTGCAGCTCCCAGAACTTAATTATGCTATGAGATAGTAAGAGTGACTGAAAACTAACCAGCAAAAATATGTATTATCCAAGCCTTCCTTTTTTTTTGCCAACATGTATCTCACAGAACCATCCACTGTTAAACAATTTAACTAATTTTCTATAATTAAATCAGGTCTGCAGATATCACCAAAAACAAATAGTTTTTCGGATGTTCTAATTCCATAGAGCAATTCCTTGTATAAAGTATGCTGGGAACGTCCTCCTCCATGAACTGGCAGCCCTAAGGAAACTCATCCCTGGTAATCAGCTCAAGTCCTAAACCACTGGCCAATGCAGTCAGCCATTCTCATGTGGCCAATGTTTCCTGTGGTCACACATTTCTACGTATACTGCTGTAGGTTGTATACTGCTGTAGGTTGTACACTGCTGTAGGTTGTATACTGCTGTAGGTTGTATTTTGCTGTAGGTTGTATACTGCTGTATACAACTGTATAAAATTGCTGGTTCTGTGTATTTAAGAGCCACCCACACAAACTGCTACTAGTAAGAAGCTGCCCCACAAAGCATGAGAACAGGCTGACCTTGCTCCCCAAAGTCCTAGGTACCCGGTAAGTTCCATGGAAACCTTCAGGTCTGCATCTTTGCATACTCATGTTACATATAATCACTTTAAATGTATTTGCTAAAACGTGTCCTTTTGGGGGGGGGGGTTCAAGACAGGGTTTCTCTGTGTAATCGTCTTAGCTGTCCTGGAATTCACTTTGTAGACCAGGTCGGCCTCTAACTCACTCAGATCTGCCTGCCTCTGCATCCCAAGTGCTGGAATAAAGGCAAGTGCCACCACTGCCTGTCTGTAATGTGTCATTTCAAGACACATACAATGCTTGGAAAATTATAACATATCCATGTGTTAAAATTATTCAAGTCATTGTAAATATATTTTCATTTTTGTCACTCGAATCCTTAAACATCTTACTATGTCTTTCAAGCAATAATTTAATTATAATTTCCCTATTATTCCTAAGCATTTTTGTAATCAGACTATTATTTTTACTCAGATATCATTCATTAACATTTATTCTATCAATTTAGTTATATTTACTGAAGATTTCTTTTAGTTAAATATCTCAACATGTTGCATTCACTTAACCTTCCATGAGATAGTTTTGAATCTTTATGTTTAAAAGCAATGACAACTAAAATATAAGAAATTATTCCTTTGAAACTGTATTTGTAATTTCCTTAATTGTCATTTGAACAAACTTACTCGTTTGAAGTCATTCATATTTGTTGCCTGCACTGGAGTACCAATGAAAGTAAAATATGAAATTCTCGTTGTCTCTTCTTCACCTTGATTAGACTGAACAAATAACTACAAAAAAAAAAAATCACATTTATAATTTTTAATTACAATCTATTTTTAATGAGCATGCTTTAGATTTAATTTGCTTTCTTAATAAAAATACCTTCCACCTTTGTAAGGATTAATCAAGACTTCATAATACTTACACTAGTGTTCCTAAAAAACTGCCCATTCCCTGTCTATACTGCAAATCTCACCTTCTCTAGAAATGCCTTGGCAAGACGCCCACATACGGAAGTTCACGGCAATTTAATGTGATGGTATAGAGAAGTCATAATTACATCCTTTACAGAGAACACTGAAAGAGTGTGAAATTCATGATTACAATGGGTAGACTGCTGTTGATACTTTTATTAAAATCAGAGTCTTTCAACTATGGAAAATCTCTGTAGTTGAATTTGGAAGAATATTCACGCACCCATTCTATTTCCTTGAATACGAAAAGAAATGATAGTGGAAATCTGTTCCTAAGGCTTTGCTCTGCCCTTTGATGTGTTTCAAAGCCCGACTCTAAACTCTTTTATTTTAAAATTTCCCTCAGTATATAAAGAATAGAAGCATTATTTATATTGGATTTTGAAAAAAATCCTCCATTAAAAAAATACGATAATGTAAAAATGTTCTCTGTTTAAAAATATTGTCTCTCACTGAACAGCAAGCACAGGGCCTGCGTGAATCTGCACTAGGTCTTCTGTATTATATATCATAGCTGAGGTTTAGTGTTTTTAATGGGTGAGTGAACAAGTGGGTCAATACTTATGCCTTTTCTTGGGTTCTTTTCCTTCTGTTGATTTGTCCTATTCAACTTGGTTTGCTTTTTTCTGTTTGGTTTTTTTTTTTTTTTTTGAGACAGAGTTTCTCTGTGTAGCCCTAACTGTCCTGAAACTCGCTTTGTAGACAAGGCTGGCCTTGAACTCACAGAGATCTGCAGTACCTCTGCCTCCCAAGTGCTGGGATTAAAGGCACTGCCTGGTGCCTGTCCAACTTAGACAACTTAGACGTGATGGTTTTTGTTTTACCTTGTTATAATCTATCTTGTTATGTTTTGTTGTTATCTCTTAGAAGCCTGTTCTTTTCTAATGAGAGACAGAAAGAGGGAGGGGGGATCCAGGTAGAAAGGGAGATGGGAAGGAACTGAGGAGTAGAGGGAGGGGAAACTGTAATCGGGATATACTGTATAAGGAAAAAAATATTTTCAATAACAGGAAAAAATGCTGTCTCTCTTCACTTGGATAACGTATGTTATTACTATCAGTCAATTTTATTGTTTTCATAGGCAACCCTAGTCTCCTTTCAAAAAGTTTATCTAATCAATTTAAATATAATAAGTACAATATTAAATCAGTCCCCAGTTTACTTATATTTGGCTTTTTAAATGCAAACACTCCTATTTTGTTTATACTTATTATTTTTAAAATTTATCTTTCTTTGATTACCTTGATCAAAACTATTACTTTAATTCAATGTTCATCATCACAAAAGTGAGAGGTATGTCTTATGTGTCTTATATCACTGACTAGATGTCGGGATATAATGCATGGTGTCTTGAGCAACAGTGTTCTACTATTATGTGACCTTTGTCTTAAACTTCATTTAGACAAAAATGTCTCAGGTAATTAAAGCTCAGCTTGTTCACACAGCTTTATATGATCACAGAAACTGCCTATGTCCATTGAAACCCTCCTGAAAAGAACTTAACAGTGTTCTCTGATTATCCCTCGATACAAAGGCATCATCAGTCTGGCATGGCTGGAGTCAGAGCTCTCTGGCTGAGCTCTCCTTCCATTCCACTTAAAACCATCTCTGGCAGTATCCAACATCCAGATACACCTTAGCTGTGTCTTAAAATGTAAGACCATCTTTGCAAAAAGTCATTTTTAGCTGGACATAGTGGCTCATGCCTACAATTTCAGAACTTGGAAGGTTGAGACAGAAGGACTGTTGTGAGTTCCAAGCCAGCGCAGGCTATATAGTACATTTCAGGCCAAAGTGGGCTAGAGTGAGATTCTGTCTCAAAAAACAAACAAAAAGCAAAACAAAACAAAATCCTTTTTTAAAAGCCAGCTTTAGTAATACTATAGTAACTATACTGAAAGACTACAATTTGAAAAAGTAAACAGAATTTTTACACAGGTACTAACACATCACCAATTGATAGAGTAATCATAAATATCTCCAGTTTAAACAAACGGACAAATCCCATGAATCATCCTCCATTCCTCAAATATACCGGACAAACTTACTTTAAACGATCATTTAGAATCACCTAGGACAGAGAAGACAGCCCTGCTGTTCACCAACTAGAGGAAGATATATTAACAAAATGCACTCACAGTTACACTGTTAACATTCTGAAATTTAACATAACGAAGAGGAACAATGCCATCTTCTTTAATGTCATCTTCTGTCAGTTCCAGAGCTTGAGTTGGCTCACTCCTTTCTGCCTCCTCAAAATCCATAGATCGGGGTAGGTTGATAAAAATTTTTACATATTTAGGACCTTGACCTATAAAATGGTTTAAAGAAAGAATTGAAGTGCTAAAACTACAAACACACTATATTTTCCTATATCATCAATGCATCTTATACAGAACCTGTGTAAGGCTACATATATATTGACACACAACAACATACACAATTTCAAAACCTTCTACTAAAAGTTCTAAAAACCTGAATATTGACAGTCAATCTTTCTCCTCTAATAATCATTTGCTGGTTATCTTCTTAGCCCAGTTTCACTTTACATTAGGAATATCTGCTAAATATTAGGAATAAACACACACACACACACACACACACACACACACACACACAAGTATACACATGTGTATATACATAAACAAGTTTTTGCCCTCAGTGCCAAAAGCCACACTATGAGCTGGATGTGGTGGGACATGCCTTTAATCCCTGCACTTGGGAGGCACAGGCAGGCAGATGTACATAGCAAGCTCCAGGTCAGCTAGGGCTACATGGTGAGATTCTGTCTTAAAACAGAAAGAAAAGTTATACTATAATAAATACAACATTATCAGTGAGGAGCTATATGTAAGGTAGCAATGGATTTTGATAGTATATGCAGGTGAACAACCTTTCATAAAATAAACAATATACTAAGTTTTATGGTTGCCAACAACTAGCACATTTTGTTACCTGCGAGGAAAACATCATTAGCATTAACATTTATCCAAAAAGAAATTAATCATAATTTAGCATATCTTACTTTTCTTAGATATCAGATAAGGAATATGCCCACTTTACACCACTTAACTCCTTCACTGCCAGTATATGATTTAAAACTCAGATATGTGGCTGATTTAATCATACTAATTTCCATAGAATTTATCTACCAAGTACTTCATAAAATTTTATTATTGAAAACTTATTAACATAAAAAAGTATATAAAAACAAACAAGTAGACATTATTAAACAAAGCCTTGGTCAGGCATGGAGGCATATGCCTTTAATCCCAGCACTCAGGAGGCCTGGCCAATCATTATTTTTGATTCTAAAAAAAATACTGTTAAATATCTAGAAATGAGAGGAAGAATCGGTACTCTGTAAATTAAGGGGAAAAACATTTTTACTTTAATTCTTAATAATCCCACATTACTTCAATGAACACATGGAAGAACGACCTCTATTTTAAAAAAGTTTTAAATGTAAGCTAACAGGCTTAACAAAATAAAAAGTTAGTTTTTAATTAACCATCCTTTACTCACCATTATCTGGTCCTTGAAATTTCATGGAATACAACTTAACAGGTTGGTTGAATGCCACAGTAATAAGCAGCTGTGAGGGAAACAGTTTCAGCACAAAATGACTTGTCAACACCATGAATACAAAAAAAAGGCTAAGGGGAGATAAAATAAAGGTGGCACAAATCTAGTTCATCTAACAAAACCACTGCAATAAAGAGATTCTGTATGCTGAAATTAACTTCATCAGTTTGACAGTTAAGAACAGCCACTATCAATTACTTATGTAAAGAATGGCAGAAAGAAAATAATTTAGGTGAATGAACTGAAGATCTAGATCTGGGGCTGGAGAGAGCACTACCTGCTTCCCTAGAGGATCGAAATTCAATTCTCACACCCACACAGTTGCTCACAGGCATCTGTAACTCCCAGTCCCGGGGATTCAACACCCTCTTCTTGCACCTCCAAGGACACCAGGCATAAAGTGATACAAAGACATAAATGCAGATAAGACACCCATTTGCATAAAATAAGTATTTTAAAAAAACTAAGATCTTGTGAACTACAAACTGGCAAGTAACGTACATTCCCACAAATGAAACAAAATTCTCAAATAAAATAAATGTAGTTCTTAAATTTTAATATGTAACACATTTTTTCTAGTGTGTCAAATACTTAGTCATATCACGTGACTACTGAAAGGTAATGCAGTCATGCAGAAAGATGGACCCTCACATGAACTGTGATCTAAAATTCACAAAGCAGGACTCCTGGGACCAGGAATATGGCTCAGTGTACACAATGCTCTGAAGTGGTGGAGGGAAGAAAGGCCTCCACAAACTTCATCCTAAATTTCTCTAGAAGGCCACATAGGAACTAAAACACCAATGCTGTCTAGATTCTCTCAGAAGCTCTAAGTTATCCATAAAGTTTCTTTTCATCCAAAATTGTTTACTGCTAAACTCCTACCCTGTAAGAAAGACTTCCTTTAACATAAGATTTCAGGAAAGCGGTAGACAATGCTACAGTCTACATTGTCATGTTTTTAAGCCACTATACACAGTAATACGGTATGAATCATACTTCTGAAGCTGTAACCCTGGATAGAAGAAAGGGTTTAGACTTATTTCAAAACTATACTAAGGTCTAAGAAAACAGCAAGACTACTTCCTCTGGTTATACATCTTACTTTTTATACTTGACTTATTAATACTGTGTCCCAACAGCAAGCAAGACATGTGCAAGGAGCTGAAGTGCTGGGAAAAAGCAGGTGAGAGGGAGAGCCAGACACAGCAGGTCAGCAAGACATCCGGAAGATGTCAGCAAAGAGTCATTAACTCTTACAAGAAGATGCAACAAACATGCAGACTTCAGACGTTATAAACTTTGGTGCCCGAGTAGAAGAGAAAAATTTCCCACACAGTGGAATAGGAGTAAATTAAGGAAAGCAACACCCATAAGATAAAGATGACGTGATAGGTGGTTACCCTTCTTTCTCTGTGGCAAAAGTAATACAGGGGAAAGAAGAAAACAGTTTTTATCTGGGACTAAGCAGTCTTCTAAGGGAAGGCTTATCTAGCCAATCGTTACTGCTCAGACACAAACTATCTGGATAGGAAAAACACAGAAAGCAGTTCTTAAAAAAACGACCAAGTGATGGTGGTAATCTAAGCAGTGGTGGGGCTAACCATGAGCAGAGCACATGGCACCTCATACAGAAAGGAGATGGATCTGGACAGTGATGGGATAGGAGTGAGAGGGATGTAGTCATAAGGAGAACTCTACAGAGAAACAAGAGCACGGAGAATGACAGTGCCGGCGCCCAATTACCTGCTCATCACAGTCAGATTCCAAGAAGGACATGTCTTTTCGTAAACAGTTGTCAAAGCCATGCTCATCACTTTCATTAAGACATTCACAACCAGCTTTGTTAATAAAAGGCATTAAATCCATCTGAAACAAAAGAAATCAAAAACTCAGGCAAAGCACTTAGCTTTAATGTAAAAATTATAAAGACTCAGATCTATGATTCTTTCTAGATTCAGCAATTTTGAAGAAAATGTTTGTTTTAAAACAGTTACTGAAATTTTTATAATGGTCTTTTCCTTTGAATTTCTGACTGAAATCTATCACTAATTATTAAAGCAAAATCTAGGCTTACCCTATATGGTAAAGTATTAGAAATCCAACTTTTAGGTCTCAGTATTCCCCAGGACACTTACTACAAGGAGCTTATGAATTGTAAGTATGTATTTTGTGTATCCCAGAAGCCTCTCAAGGGGACCCAGGACACTTTTAACACTTGGGAAGCAGCTCTAAGAAGCACAGGGCTGAGGCTCCACCTTGGGTACACAGTGAGTCTGAGGCCAACCTAACATGAGACCCCCATCTCAAACAAAACCAAACCAAACACAGCAAAAATAAATGTACACACACAAAAAAAAAAACAAAAAAACCCCACCAAACCAAAAGAAACTAACAACACCACAAATCCAATCATCAAAAGATGACCTCTGTCTCCAGGACTTCATGAGAGGGCAAATCCTGACTGACAAGGACAAGCTAGCAAGCATCAGCAGCCTAATCCCATTCGCCCTAAACAGTACTCCGTACAAGCCCCCATGGGCCCCTCCTCCTTTCATGATATCCAGGTAAGAGCAGGGTTCTTATAGTATTTTCCTACGCTTTCCTTAGTCTTAACTGTGTTTAAGATGTTTTATAGAGTATATGGCTTCCTGTGAGATACTTAAAGTCTGACCCAGGGATGATCCCATTTCCCAAGCGTTAGAGCTACTTTATCCCAAAAGCATCCTCAGGGGCCAAATTAGAAACCTGTCTTCTAGTCTCCATGCTTATAAATAAACTTTATCTTTCTCAAAACTTGCTTCAGCACACTAGAAGAATAGGTATCAATGACCCAGTTCAGTAATTATCAACCCCAACTCAAAAAATTGTTTACACTTTCTAATTGGGTGCTGTTTTAAATAAATACTAATGGTGTAGGCTAACAGGAAATAAAGATCCCCACATACAACATGCACACAGACAAGCTGTCATGTCTACCTGACTAGTTTTTCAGCTTGAATTTAAAGGGTTTACAGACAGAAATACACTGGTTTGCTTTACTGTACCAAATATAAACTTTTTAATGTAGTAACTTCAACTTGAGAAACAAGTGTAGACCATAAAATACTATTTCTAAACTCCGCTTCCTCCCCGAAGAATCTCAAACCATGCAAAACTGCATTAGAACTATTTATACTATGTAGATTAGAAATATTATCCTTTGAGTTCTTTAGCCTCCATATCAATTTAAAAAATAGTACGTTATTGTTAAAATACATTTAATACTAAAGTTACATTTGATTCTAAGCCAAACCAAAACAGACTATAGGAGGCTAAGTATAAGGGACATTTTACATAACTATAAAATGAGAAGTGTTTTCAATCCCATGTCTCCACTCACGGAAAGAAGGCAAGCACTAGAATAGGCTACTTAATAGTTTAGAAATCAATTTCGAGTGACAAAGAATTTAGCAAAAGAAATTTAGGGGAATGTGATTTACAATGTAGATTTACGGTTATAATAGACCAACAAAGCTCAATAGCCCACTTTAGTTTGAAAAATCCTCATTTGAAAGTATTTTGAATTAATAAGAAAACAGTAAATTTCAATTCAACCACATAACACCAAATTTAAAATACTGATTTTGCTCTTCTGATGACATACATAGCCCTTCGGAATGTCCGTGTCCTCGTTGCTTCCAGGATCATTTTCTAGATGCTGCTTGATTTTCTCTTCTAGTCCCACAGCATCTGCTCCTTGATACTGATCGATTCTCACTTTGTTTCGAAAAAACAAAAATGTAGGTGTTGCTGAGATGTTGTTCGTGGCAGCTGTTCCCTAGAATAGGAAAATGGTGATAAAATTAAAACAAATCATATCATTTTAATTTTTCATTCTACAACTTTAAGCAAATTAAAAAGCACAAGTCCTAACCAGAAACGTAAAACAATGTGCTCCTAATTATTATTTAAGAAAAAACAGACTGGGCTGCAGAGAAGGTGGTTCCAGAGGATGGGAGTTCAATTTCTAGCATCCATATCGTAGCTCACAACCACCTATATGACTCCAGTTCCAGGAGATTCAATTTCCTCTTCTGGACTCTGCAGGACCCAGGCACACATGTGGTACTCAGTCGGGCATGACAAATGAGAAAAAAATTTAAAGGCAGCCCTATAAGGGAGTTTGTACGGAGACACAGCTACATTACCCATACACCCACATATAAAACAGCTGCATTTGTCTCTTCAGACATTAGTTCTACTGTCATATACTTTACCCAACAGGACGGCTACCTTCTAATATTAGCAGAAACTGTGCTTTATGGTAAGCAGCTTTCTTATAATTTCACAGTATGAATTTTTCAAAAAGAAATAACCAAAGGCTGGGCATGGTAGTGCCTTTAACCCCAGCACTTGGGAGACAGAGGCAGGCAGATCTCTTGAGTTTGAGTCCTCTGGTCCTACACAGAGAATTCAGGTCAGCCAGGGCTAAATAAGACTGTTTCAAAAGAAAACAAACAAAAATAAGGAAGGTAATAATGAGTCAAAACAAACCACTGCTGCTAAGAAAAAGTATCCACCTAAACAAGGAGAGCCAGTCTATACCACCTGTCAAAGAAAGGGTCGGGGCAATGTTTTCTGACTTGGAAAAGGGACACGCTCATCCATTTTCTACTCTTACAGAACTGATTTTGGGTCATCTCTAGTTCTACCCTTTAATACTGAATGGAAATTAATAATAACCAGAGCACCCTATTTAAACTTTTCATGATAAGGACTTAAAAATCAGCAAATCTGTCCTCTCACATATGCAAATTGTATGAAGAGGTACAGAATATATATCATTCAAAGAAAAAAAGCATAAAGGTAACCAAGGGATATCTTCTCTAAATATCACAGGTGACCTACTAGAACAGTGCTACCTTAAAAAAAATAAGAGAGACAGAAATATGAGCCATACATGTGATCGTAAATTTCCTGGTATGTATAATAAAAAAGACTAAAGTAGCCGGGCGGTGGTGGCGCACGCCTTTAATCCCAGCACTCGGGAGGCAGAGGCAGGCGGATCTCTGTGAGTTCGAGGCCAGCCTGGTCTACAAGAGCTAGTTCCAGAACAGGCTCTAAAAAAGCTACAGAGAAACCCTGTCTCGAAAAACCAAAAAAAGAAAAAAGAAAAAAAAAAAAAAAGACTAAAGTAAAGTCGATATATTTTAGTGAAGTCGATATATATATTTTCAACATACTAAATATAAAGATAATGAAACAATTTCTTTCGTAAACTAATATACCTAAAATAAGGACAGTGATACTACCTATTAACATTTAATGTAGGAAAACAAAACTAAAGTGTGCAATGTCAGACTTACACATTCTTACACATCTTTCTGTTTTGTTCTCATTGAAAGAATATAGCTGGGTAGTGGTGCACAGCTTTAATCCCAGCACTCGGGAGGCAGAGAGAGGTGGATCTCTGTGATCCCTACCATTAGAAAAGTTTAAGACAATTCAGATTGCGCAAAAATGTTTGTAGAATATACTAAAACAGTACTTTTACCTCTAACACACAGCAAACACTTACCATAAAAAGTAAGACATCAAATAGAAAAACTCTTGGAATAGGTAACTTGACAAATGAGGTTCTTAAGATTAAAAAATAGTTAATAGGTAAATCAAGGAAATGCAAATTTAAGCTACTTTTACTGCAACAGGTAAACCAAAAACAGTATTTAGGATGAGGAGGAACTGAGCTTTCTATCACATACTGTTCTCAACAATGCAGAGTATAACCACTTTGAGGAGAGTGTAGGGACATGCTTTGAAGATAAGATTATAAGTGATGAAATTAAATCTAACTATTATCAAACATTCTCCACTATAACTTTATGATCAATAAGCCAATGCCTCAGCAGAAGATATAGAACTATAGAACTGCCAGGTAACCTGCTACTTTAACAACACTGCATTAATTTCACCTCATATTTAAAAAAAAAAAACTGGTTATAAAAGTGTATTATTTCAAATGTAGTCAAAATGGCATTCATAATAATCCTAACATTCCCATCTTCTCAGGAATAAGTACCACGTGAATAAAGACACAATAGGTAATATTAATGTTGGATTTCAATCTATTTCATGAAAAATAGAATGAAAAAAAGGTTCTTCTGCCTTACCTGGCACTGGTGTACATCTACTTCCAAGAAAACTGCCTGAGGATACTTATTACTCATAGAACTGAATGCTGGAGCAATCCTCAAACACGGTCCACACCTGTGAGAAAGACAGAGCTATATTCAGAAAAATAATATAAACACTGTACTAACTTATGCTATAAAAGCATTTATCAGGTTAAATAAAATAAGGCAAACATATTCTTGGCTTTAGGCACTCTAATATATCCATCTGGGCCATTTATAATACTGTATAAATGCCAATATCGCTTTAATGAGTTCAGAAACAATATTAGGTCTCAGGCTTAAGACTGTAAATCTTTCTGTTTTGTTCTTATTGAAAGAATATAGCTGGGTAGTGGTGCACAGCTTTAATCCCAGCACTCGGGAGGCAGAGACAGGTGGATCTCTGTGAGTTCCAGGCCAGCCTGGTCTACAGAGCAAGTTCCAGGACAGCTAGGGCTGTTACACACAGAAACCCTGTCTCGAAAAACCAAAACCAATAAACAACAACAACAAAAGAATACAAAGGAAAATAAAAAGACATGTATATAAAATGGAAAAAAATAGTCATTATTGTCAAGAAATCAATCTTCCTTGACTAGGATTAATATACAATCTCAAAATTTTTAAAATGAAACTAACAAATTTATACTCTAACATTTATGGGGAACATCAAGGACAACCTAAGCTGAGGTTAAAAACTTTTAAAAAATCAAGAAAGACCTATCATAAAGCTTTACTAATTAACAGCACACAATAAATTAGGTTGAACATGTTATTTAAAAACTTTTAGAATTCAAAATGACCCTAAACCCCAAAACTGGGTATTATATCAGCCCTCAGAAAGTGTGGATAACAGAGCATTCTAAAATTTCAAATGTTCAGATTTGAGACATTTTCCTGGTAAAGTCTATGTATGTTAACTATTCTAAACCGAATAAAACTCTGAATGGTGAAACACTCTGAACCCACACATGTCAGGTAACGAATACACAGCTCGTAACCTAACACAAACAATCACCATCTAAGAACTAAAAAACAAAGCTCAGTGTGCTAGTTCACACCATTAATCCCGGCACTTGGGAGGCAGAGGTAGGTGAATTCAAGACCAGATTGTCTACACAAAAATTCAGGCATCATTAACATATGAGGCAATTTTAAGCAGTCTAATATACATATGAAACTACTGAAAATAAAAATATTTGAAACACTATGTAAAATAATCTCAAATTTCATAAAAATTATAAAGTAAGTATAATCAAAGATTGAGCAAAAGAAAAAGAATAAAGGCAAGTGAGGCAATGAAGAATATAGCAAACAGACTCAACTCTAATTATACCAATAACATTATAAGTAAATAACTTTAAAAAACTGGCCGAACAGGTTTTTCTTAGGGAAAGTCCCCCTTCTCCTTTCTATTCTGGGGGTGGGGAGGGAATCAGTGATACTGAAGATGGCTAGTAGCTTTGTTATGAGTTTGAGTCTCATTTGGCTATAAAACAAATCTTGCTGGAAAATATATGGAAATAGAATGAGCAGCCTCTTCCCTGGTGTTGAAATATGTTCCAACTGGTCTCTGGTATGGTTTGTAGAGATTCAGTTAGTTGAATGCTACAAAGGAGAATGGCCTTTTGGATTGTGCCAGCATAGCTAGCATTGTTAAACAACTGTAGCAGGCTCTGCAAATAAAAGTGATCTTGAAAACTCCCCCCCCCCCCAAAAAAGAACCCGGGCTGGAGAGTTGGTACAGTGGTTAAGAGAGCACTGGCTGCTCTTCCAGAGGTCCTGAATTCAATTCCCAGCACCCACATGATGGCTTACAACCATATGTAATGCAGGCCAAGCAGTGGTGGCGCACATCTTTAATTCCAACACTCAGGAGGCAGAGGCAGGTGGATCTCTGTGAGTTCAAGGCCAGCCTGGTCTACTAGAACTAGTCCTAGGACAGGTTCCAAAGCTACAGAGAAACCTTGTCTCGAAAAACCACACACAAAAAAAAAACCCCCACCACCTTATGTAATGCAATCTGCTGCCCTCTTCTAGTGTGCATGAGGACAGAGCACTCATGCACATAAAATACACAAATAAGTTTTTTAAAAAAGAAAATAAAAAACAAATTATGACTAAGTGTGGTGGCACACACTTTCCATTCCAGCACTGGGGAGGCAGAGGGAGGCTGATCTCTGCAAACTGGAAGGCAGCGTGGTCTACAAAACAAGTTCTAGGGCATCCACAGCTACATAACAGAGAGACCCATCTCAAAAAACATACAAACAGAACTGAAGGTCAAAAGTTAAGTAAGCTGTTCAAAATCCAACATTCTAGTTAGCAAAAGGGCCGGCCACAGGTAGGGCAATTTATAAATCCAATCCAATTCAATCCAATCCCAGTTCTTTAAAAAGAGTTATTGAGTTTTTATTAATAAAAATTTCCTTGCAGCTCTAATATTAAATGATATTCATAAGCCTGTTAACTTCTTCCCTGTCTTCTACAATAGCCACTGCTCTTAACTTCAGTAATGCCTGTGTAAACATATATACAAACATGGATAAAGAAAATGAATGCACCCTGTAAAGTCTCATTTCAGAAGGCTTGTTTTTCCAGAGAGGATAACTTTCAAACAGGCCATTTCTGAATGTATTGTTTTTACTAAAACACAGCTATGTCCATAACCAGTTCTATAAATCACATAAAATATTTATTTTAATAAACGTTATTAATAAGATAATATACTTTGGCCACTTGTAACATTTCACAATTCACAAAAATGTTAAATCTGGTCACCTCATTTAACATTTTACAACTGCTAAGAACAGGGGTAGGGGAAAGCTCAGTAGCAGATCATTTGCCTGGCATGTGTAAGGCCCTGGGGTCAATCCCCAGCCAAAAAATAAAAATTCCAAAGAATAACGTCCTAGATTCTAACTCTTTAACCATTTTCAAAAGTCCACAACCGATCTCCAGCGTTTAGTTGCTGTTCTTTATAAAGCAATGGCCCTACTACATGCTCTTCAAGAAACCATTTACTCTTAAAAAGAGTAAGACTCCAAAATACAATTTGATTTTCATATAGTTTAAGTTAAGGCAAAACTAACAGTGTTAAAATCCAAAAGTGATGGGAAGGAGCCCTAGGATGCAAGAACCTGGGACTGTTGATGATGATGTACTTCTTATACTTAGTGTTGGTTATAAATAAAAATTGAAAAATTATCCAAGTACTTATTTTAGTAATTAGTGTACTTTTGAATATTAATCATCAAAGTCACCTCCCCAAAAACAAACCAACACCACTAGCATCAGTTAGGTAACAGATACCTAACCAGTTACAAAATAAGGCCCGCTTTAAGAAAACAAAATACAAGCCGGGCGGTGGTGGCGCACGCCTTTAATCCCAGCACTCGGGAGGCAGAGGCAGGCGGATCTCTGTGAGTTTGAGGCCAGCCTGGTCTCCAAGAGCTAGGTCCAGGACAGGCTCTAAAAAAGCTGCAGAGAAACCCTGTCTCGAAAAACCAAAAAAAAAAAAAAAAAGAAAACAAAATACAGGGTAAACTGTAACTGGAAGATCTGACTTACTGGGGGAAGTGATATACTCACAATTTCGAGATAAAAATCATTCCTATTATACAAACAGGGAAGAAACCATACATTCTTTTAGGTTAGAAACCAAAACAATAGACCAGCACTGTTGATAATTACTCTGGTTATATTTAAGAAGCAACTATTTAGAGACAGTATTTTGAAAATCTTATCAGAATAGGCATTTTTAAAACGCATTTTTAAAGATTTAGTTTGTGTGTTTTGCCTGCATGTATGTATATATGTATGTACATATGTATGTATGTATATATGTATGTATATATGTATATATATATATATATGGACTGATGGCTGATGGACTTGGAGGCCAGAAGAGGGCATCATATCCCCTGAAGCTGGAGTTACAGGTGGTTGTGAGCTACCAATGTGGGAGCTGGGAATTGAACCAGGGTTCTCTGAAGAACAGACCATGCTCTTAACTGCTGAGCCATTTTTCAGTCCCCAGAATAGATATTAACATATAGAATTAATTCTCTTAACAGTACAAATAGGTCAGTTTAGTCTCATCTTTCTGGAAAATATAAGAGAATAAACTGGATTGTTGTTGGGTTATAATGTTAAGATTATAATGCAGACAGAATTGTAGTTAATTTGTTCAGAGCAATCTGTATTAAAAAATGAATTAAAGCAGAGATTGAAAAAGATGTAATATGTCAATGTCCACAGTAATTTTCATTATTTTTAATAAGCAAGCACAAGCTAAGTGTCCATCCACAGACAAATGGATAAAATGGTACATACACACAATGGGATATATTTGCAATCCTGACGCATGCTATGCTACAGATGCACCTTGAACACATGTACGTGAAATGACCAAGAAGCATACATTGTTATGCTTGCACTCACATAAGATGGCTAAATCGGCCAATTCCCAGAGACAGAAAGTGCAGTGAAGGCTACCAGGGAAGTAGGTGGGTCTGGGGAAGGTGAGGTCTCACAGGTTTGCTCTTCTGGAGAAGTGAGGATGCGGAGTTACTACTTAACAGGTTTGGTTAAGTAGATGAAGTCATTTTAGGAAATCATGGTGATGACGCCATATTACTGTGAATGCACATAATCCCACCACATTACACTCTTTCTAACTGCAAAAGTGACTGCATATGGAGGTGAACACCCATAATTCCAGCATTCAGAAGGCTACGGCAAGAGGATCACAAGAGGCTAGTCTGAGCCTCAAAAAGAAAAAGAAAAAAAAGTAAAATCAATGTTATGCCCTATACATTTTACTCTAAAAAGAAAAATGGGGCTTGGGGTGTAACTCAGTGGTAGAGTGCCTGCCTCGTATGTTCAAAGGCCCTGCAAAAACACTGAAGAGTTCTTGAAGATTACTTGAACAAAGCAATCTATACACTGAAAATTAATTTAGACCAATGGTTGATAAGCCATGTGCAATTTAGCTTGAAGTACATCATTGAAGTGAAAAATCAGATATTAGAAAGAATTATGCCCTTAACCTAAAATGAGGTAACATTAGCTTTCCCTGAGCAGTTCTGACAGACTTTATTGGACATGGTTATTTGCAAGTCCAGTATAAATAAAGCCAGTTACGTTGCCAATGAGCTCAGGGGGGAATGAATGCTAGGACTGCCCATGTTTAAAAAACGTGAAGGATATTTGATATTTTAAAAGTAAGAAAGAATGTTAAGGGTAAATAGAACCTTACTAGATTCATAAATGTTAAATACTCTTTTAAACTAAAAATGCGATCTAAATGTAAGCACTTACTTGCCTTCCGTTTTCCAAAAACTGTTATTTTCTTTGCACTGAGTCGCTTTAACAGTAAGTATAATCTAGCTCTTTACCGCTCAATCCCCACACGTGTGTTAACCACGCTGCAGACCGCGGACAGGAGTTTCAGCAGCAGCCATGTCCCCCACCTTCCTCCTGTCAATCTAGCTGCTCATTACTCTGCCCCTGGTGCGGTGAGGGGGACAAATCGCTGAATGACAAAAGCGCAAAAGCTCCAACTGACCAAGATTAGAAGGACGAACTAAAAATGAGAGGCCTTGAAGCCATCGTCCTCTCCTCTGCTGTAGTCTAGCCAACAAATGTGCAGATGCTCTCCTAGTACAGACGCTCCAAACACGACCACAGCGCTAAAGCGCAGACACGTTTCTAGAGTTCCGACATTCCCTTGAGACTTGTCTTAATATATATGCCATGACCCAAGCTCTTTCATTTAGTAAATGTAAAAGTATCATGTCATGTGGGTACTCTATTTCCCTCAATTAATTTACTAACCCTTTCCAGTTCTGTGGAAGACCGGCCCAAAACAAACACCAACAGAACCCCTCTAAGCTGTTTTCATGTCTATTTGTACCCCAATCGCCTGAAGCTACCTACATTTGTATGTTTCCTCTGGGATTAAAAAACAACACAACTAACAACATGCGCAAGAAAACCTGTTACATAAACAGTAGTACTGGGACTAGATTACTCCAAGTTGGTATATGCGTAAAAACTGCCAGGTGCTCAAAGATCTCTAAACCTCCTAATGACGTACCGCTATATACAAGAGCTCTGTAAATACACACTGAATTTTGGCTCTTAAGGCCTACTTCCTATGTATATATAAGAACATTATTATACACCCTGTAAGCGATCCACCAGTTTTGTGTCCTTTACACTGTGACTTTATCCAAAGACAATTAACATCTTTTCAGATCTCTATCATTAAGTTAATAAGGTAATTTGGGTCGGGAGGTGATGGCACACGCCTTTAATTCCAGTACTTGGGAGGCCGAGGCAGGTGGATCTCTTTGAGTTCGAGGCCAGCCTGGCCTACAAGGGCTAGTTCCAGGACAGGCTCCAAAGCTGCAGAGAAACCCTGTCTCGAAAAACCAAAGGAAAAAAAAAAAATGGTAATTTGGTCACCACAGAGGTCTGTCCAACCGGGGACATGTACACACTGTATTTTGTGTCTGTAATCTGCATCTACAAAGGAGCCTAAGACAATACCAAGCATGGTACAAACATGTTATGTACATGAAAAAACATTATGTCCCATTAATTTAATTCAAAAGGCATCAACTACGCCTTAAGACTACGTTATTCGGACTAAATGGGCAGCCACGGCTGCATCTTCCAAAGGCTTTGCAGAAACGCGGGCGAAGAGAAAGCAAAGCGTTTGGAAAATTAAGCCTTGAGAGAGACGAAAATGCAAGCGATCGCCGGCTTTTCCGAAAGACAGGAACCGGCACAGGCAACAGAGGCTGGGACTCCTACAAGCTGGAAGAAGTCGCGGGCCGCCCCCAAGAGCACAGCACATCTGCGAATTTCAAGTCGGCGGGTTGGCATGTCCTGAGCAGGCGAGACCCAGCAGAGTGGTCCCTGCGCCCGCCCGGACGCCCCGGATGCACATATGAGACCCGCTCCCTAGAGCCGAGGCCTAATCCCGGCAGCGGCCTGGGCTGTGGTCACCGCCGGACATTCCAGAGCAGAAGCCGACAGGAGAACTGGGACCCGAAAAACGGGGGCGGGAGTGGGGGAAAGGGACCCGCAGAGGAATGCCAACAGGGCCCAGACTCGGCCTCACCCTCTCATGGTGAACTTGACCACAGCAAGTCTGGAGCCCGCCCCACTCAGCTCCGGCTGGAAATCTGGATCGCTGCCGACCGGCTTCACTCCCACCATCCTCACAGAGAGCCCGGCAGGGCGGCCGCGACGCTTCCGGCTTCAAAACGTAAGAAGAAAGGCCGAGAGAGGCCCGGGAGGGGCTGCGGGAGGCCGGGGCCTGGACCGGAGCGGTGACCACGGTGTGTCGTTCCCGGAGCTCAGAGTGCCGAGTCACGCCAGAGAGCAGACGAGCCGAGGGGGAGGAGACGGGCAGGGAGGGGAGTGAGAGAGAGACAAGGCGCGCAACACCCAGCAGCCACCGCGCGGAGGGAGCCTCGGCGCTGGAGCGTTCGACGTCATTTCCGCGCCTTCCGTTTGCTAGCTCACCTGAGCCTTGCGCTACCAGAATGGCGCAGGCGCGGGTGCAGACACAGACACAGACTGTGAGAGTGGGCGGTTCCGCTGGCGTTTTGAAATTGATTCCCTAGCTTCGCTGACCTGATGTTTTGTTTTGTATTTTTATTATTATTATTATTATTATTATTATTATTATTATTATTATTATTATTATTATTTTACTGAGGATGGACTTGGGGGAGACTGGGCGGCGAAGGGACTCCCCCTTTTCCCATACTGGGTCCATGGTTACTGCCTAAGGCCATAAGGCAACCTTTTTCTAGAATTTTGACAGTGATCCTGTCTTGTATTCTGGCCAAGTCCCCACGCACAAAATTGATGTTAGAAACGTTTCTTTACTGATTTCATTACATAGGGGTGCTCTCTGAGCAGTCATTCAGAAAGTATTATGTATCCAAATATGACAAACACACACACACAAACAAAATGGACGCAACAAGTTGCAAATAAATATTTGTGTGCTCACACACATGAGTATGTAATGAATATAATCAAAGAAAATGAGGCTAGCAATTTGAGACTGAGGGTGTAAGGGAGAAATTTGAGAGGGGTTAACTGAGAGGAGCAGAGGGAAGAAAGTACCAGGTAAAAGATGTAATTCTATTTCAATAAAAATATTTTAAAAATAGAAATGTTAAGCATTTTACATGATTAACAAACTGTGTAATTCACTATACCTTATGCCCAACCTCCTTGTGACATGTCTAGAAGTAAAGATCCCTTTGATAAATTCTTGTTCTCTAAATAGTGTTCCCTCCTTCAGGCTGCAGTGTGCCAAAACAAACGAAAAATTCACCTTTGGATTTAAAAAAGGGAATGTATGTCTGGAAACCCCTCTAGAGTCAAGCCTCTTGCCAACCCCACAATGCCTCCCTTAATTAAGCTTTCTTCTTCCCTGCTCCCATATCCGTCCTTCCTCCATCTCAACCATCCCACTCCCCCAAGCTCTCCCCAACCCTCCCCTTCTTCCTTCTTTCTTCCCCTCTCCCCTTTCCCCAACCCCACCCTCACTCCCATGCTCCCAACTTTTGCCTGGCCATCTTGTCTGCTTCCAATTTCCAGGAGGATTATATATGTTTGGGGGGGGGGGGAGGGTTCACCTTATTACTTAGGTTCTCTAGGATCACGAAATATAGGCTCAATGTTCTTTGTTTATGGCTAGAATCCACTAATGAGTGAGTATATACCATATTTATATTTTTGGGTCTGGGTTATCTCACTCATGATAGTGTTTTCTATTTCCGTCCATTTGCATGCAAAATTCAAACTGTCATTTTTTTTTTTTTTTTTTTTTTTTTTTACCGCTGAGTAGTACTCTAATGTGTAGATGTGCCAAACTTTCTTTATCCATTCTTCCTTTGAGGGACATCTAGGTTGTTTCCAGGTTCTGGCTATTACAAATAATGCTGCTATGAACATAGTTGAAAAATGCTTTTGTAGTATGATTGGGCAACTCTTGGGTATATTCCCAAGAGTGGTATTGCTGGATCCTGGGGTAGGCTGACTCCCAATTTTCTGAGAAACTGCCACACTGATTTCCAAAGTGGTTGCACAAGTTTGCATTCCCACCAGCAATGGATGAGTGTTCCTCTTACTCCACATCCTCTCCAGCATAGGTTATCATTGGTGGTTTTGATTTTAGCCATTCTGACAGGTGTAAGGTGATATCTCAAAGTTGTTTTGATTTACATTTCCCTGATCACTAAGAAGTTGAACATGTCCTTAAGTATCTTTTGGCCATTTGAAATTCTTCTGTTGAGAATTCTCTGTTCTGTTCAGCACCCCATTTTTTAATTGGGTTATTTAGAATTTTAATGTCTAGTTTCTTGAGTTCTTTATATATTTTGGAGATCAGTCCTTTGTCTGATGTGGGGTTGGTGAAGATCTTCTCTCATTCAGTAGGCTGCCTTTTTGTCTTAATGACTGTGTCCTTTGCTTACAGAAGCTTCTCAGTTTCAGGAGGTCCCATTTATTCATTGTTGCTCTTATTGTCCCAGATGTCCACAGGGATGTCCCCAGATAGGACCCTGGGCAGTGGAGGAGAGGATGCCTGAACTGGCCTTACCCCACAGTCAGACTGATGACTATCTTGAATATCACCATAGAACCTTTGTCCGGTGGCAGATGGAGATAGAGAGACCCACATTGGAGCACTGGACTGAGCTCCCAGGTCCAGTTGAAGAGAAGGAGGGAGAATATGGCCAAGGAAGTCAGGACCACAAGGGGTTGGTCCACCCACTGAGACAGTGTACCTGATCTAATGGGAGCTCACCAAATCCATCTGGATTGAGACTGAAGGAGCATGGAATCAAACTGGACCCTCTGAATGTGGCTCACAATTGAGGCAGACTGAGAAGTCAATGATAATGGCACTGGGATTTGTCTCTACTGCCTGTACCTATTCTATTTGGATGCATACCTTCCTAAGCCTGGAGGGAGGGGGGAAGGGGCTTGGACTTCCCACAGGGCAGGGTACCCTGCCCTCTCTTAGGACTGGAGCGGGGAGGGTGAGCGGGGAGCGAGAGTTAGGTGGGAGGAGGGAAGGAAGTGGAAATTTTGACTGGTATTATTTATAAAGCAATAAAATTTTTTAAGACTCAAACTCCATTTGAGGATAATTTAAGACTCTATTCTCAAATGGATGTGGATTTGTCTCACCACTCCTCAGGGAAACGTTTTCAGAGATTTCTAGTGTGTTGCACACCACGCCCAGTTCCCACTCCTTCCTCATTTCATGTGGGTGTTGAGAGTCACCTTCCTGTGGGATCTGCACTCAGCAGTACCCTCAACTGAAACTTCTCACTCCACACTTCAGTATTATTTGGTCCAGGTTACCTCACTCAATATGACTTCTTCTAGTTCCATTCATTTGCCTGAAAATTTCATTTTTTTTGGTTCTTTTTTTTTTGTTTGTTTGTTTGAGACAGGGTTTCTCTGTAGTTTTGGAGCCTGTCATGGAACTAGCTCTTGTAGACCAGGCTGACCTCAAATTCACAGAGATCTGCCTGCCTCTGCCTCCCGAGTGCTGGGATTAAAGGCGTGCGCCACCACTGCCCGGTGAAAATTTCATTTTTTTAAAATAGCTGAATAGTATCCCATCATGTATATATACACCATATTTTCATTATTCATTCATCAGTTTATGTTCATCGGTTGAATGGACCATTTTGGTCCCATTTCCCTGCAATTGTGGACAGAGAAGTAAAGGACATGAATGGAAAAAATAACACTGGAGTAGGTTTTCAAGTCTTTGGGCATATGTCAAAGCGTGGTATAGCTGGGTCATATGGTAGATTTACTTTTTGCTTTTTGAGAATTCTCAACACTGATTTCCAGAGTGACTGGAGTAATTTCTTACCCACAACACAGAACCAGACAGAGAAGTTACTGAACTCCATGAATAGAGGAAGTCTGCCCTTGTGCAATGCTCCTATGGAGAAGAGAGAACGGATAACTCCTCAGTGCAGGAAGGGAAGAACACTGTTCAAACTTCCTCCCTTTCCGTGCGTGCTGCTTCTATTCTCTCCTCTCAGTCATGAGTATAACCTCTTTGATGTCTTGGAAATTAAAACAAACTCAATCAATAACTTAGATTTTTCCATCTTGCTCCCAAATGTAGGTTATTACCAATGAATGAATGGAAGGAAGCCTTTGTTGCAACTGGCTGGTTTTGTTAAAAAGATAGGAAAAAAATATTTATGTTTTGTATTTTTTTCATCTTTATAAGCTCTGTAGATTTACAGGTAGGTAAGAATTTTGCAGTTCTGGAAAGCTACAGCATAAAGAATGCACTTGAGAATTTTCTTCTTAAGCTTCAGGATCAATAGGTCTGAGGGAAACTTTGAAAGTCTCCATTTCTAAAAAAAGGCTTTTGGGCTGGAGAGATGGCTCAGAGGTTATGAGCACTGACTGCTCTTCCAGAGGTCCTGAGTTCAATTCCCAGCAACCACATGATGGCTCACAACCATCTGTAATGGGATCTGGCGCCCTCTTCTGGTGTATGGGCATACATGGAGTGTTTTATTTATTATGTTTATAATAAATAAATAAATCTTTGAAAAAAAAAAGGCTTTTGGGGATATGCCCTCAAGGAACACACTGTGAGTAGCAACATTGTAATTGGTCTTAACCTAGAGCATGGGACCTTAAGGTTCTTGAGCAGAGGAGAATCAGCTCTTTCAGACAGTATAATTCCCTCACTAATTTGTCCAAAAGCGTGCTGAAGTTTGGTGTGGGTAAAAGGCTTCCTATCAAAAAAATTGTTATTTTTGATAATTACAAACTTTTTCTTTACTTTATTCCAAGTCTGGACATCTTCACTCCAGAAATATACGAGAAGCACCAGTATCCCGATGTTTCCTCATAAGCTATAGCAGCCAGCTTCTGTACTGTACTTAACGTAAAACACACACACACACACACACACACACACAGCGAAGAAACAGCTAAAAAAAAAAAAAAAGTTCATTGTCCTCAGCAATTAAGGAAATGCAAATCGAAACTTTGAGATTTCATCTTACCTCAGTCAAAATGTCAAAATGAACAACAATAACTGACAAAAAATGCAGGAGATATGAGAGCAAGAAATAAGAGGTAAGCTTGGTGGGCTGGCTAGAGACATCACAGCGTTTAGTTAAGAAGACCTGGATGTTTTCCCAGGGTAGAGTGTGTCTGTGTGTCTTGGTCCAGGGAAGACTTGATTTCCTAGACTGACCATTCCATCCTCGTATGCTATTCTGTCACCCTTTATTTTGAAAGAGAGAAGGGACCTTAGACTAGCCGCACAGTAACCAACATGGCGGAGGCGCACATACAGCGGGTTCCAGTCGCTATAGTAACCAGACTACGCCTACTTTGGCAGGGCGTGCTGAGAAACCGTGAACCCTTTCCACCCCGCCTCGTTTTTTGCGACAGTTGCAGCGGACGTCACGGCAGTCGAGGCTGGTGTCTGCTGATTTACGGCAAGTGAGGCCGGTGTCAGCTGATTTACTGCAGCAGTAGCAGCAGCGGCAGCGGCGGCGGTGGTGGCACCTTGCAACCCAGGCAGGGTGACGGTGGCTGCCTGGGCGTGGGGTTCCCTGGGTTCGCCCACCTGGACCCACGGCCGCCTGGTTTTCCTCGCGTACGCCTCCGCCTTTGCCTTCTTTGCGGAGGCGCCCACAGCATCTCCAACAGACATGGTTATCGCCTGAGGTGAAGCTTTGACAGGTAGGAGCTCTGGAGCCTCTATGTGAAAAACCAGCTCTAGAACTTAGCCTTGGAAGGCAGGGGTCAGAGTTCAAGGGTCACGAGCCCTGCCGGGCTGGGGACCATTCCTGCTGTCAGATTGTTATGGTTGATTGCTCAGTGTGGTGCTTCAGGTCACCTGCAGGAGCCTTTTCTCAGGAGCGTTGGAGCTCATCAGGGTGTCTTTAGGACCCCTAGCCTGGTGACATTTATTGCTTGTGAGAGTGGCCCTAGTCTTGAGGTGGGCTGCTTTGCTCCCAGGAATACTCTGAACTGGGTCGGGTGACTTGCGATGCTTGTGGGTGTTTATTGGCAGTGTTTTGGGGCAGTGCTCTTGCTTTGGGATGCCTACGTTCTTATCTACCTTTTCCTGTTGGTACTACTCTTCAGTTGGCATTACTGGCTAAGGGCAACAACGCCTGTTAGAGGTACATCTTGGAGCTGGCGCTTGATTGCTCCTTTTTAGGACTTGCTTTGACAGGATGTCTGCTATTTTTCTTATTGATCGATCCTGGCATTCTGAAGCTATGCTCTCAACCAGAGCTACCCTGCCTTTGATTTTAAAATGATATTGCTTTTGATCCACCTTTAATGGCTGCACCTTAAGTTCTATGCAGAATTCCCTAGTTCTTCTATTCTGCAACTCTTGCAGGTTCAGGTTTGTCGCATGTTTTCATGTGGCTGACTTTAGTTCTTAGTACCAGCTGTATATTCTTTACCCTTTTCTCCCAGGACAAAAAAGGTAAACTACTTTCTTAATTTATTTTCTTCCTTCCTTCCTGCCTTTTTTTCTTGTGACAGGGTTTTTCCAGAGTAGCCTTGGTTGCCTTGGGACTAGGGCTGTAGACCAGGCTGGACTTGAATTCACAGAGATCTACCTACCTCTGACTCCTGAGTGCTGGGATTAAAGGTGTGTGCCACCATCACCCAACTTTTCTTTTTTTTGTTTACTTATTTTTGATTGTTTTTGAGAGGAAGTCTCTCCTTGTATACCTTTGGCTGTCCTAGAACTCACTATAATACAGTCTGGTCTCAAAGTCTCAGAGTTCGGCCTGAGATCTGCTTCCTGAGTGCCGAGACTAAAGTCATACACCATGCGTGGCTATGATTCTTTTCAATGACTTTTTTTTTTTAGGACTTTCTTTATAAGATTACAACCATCAAATGTTATATGAAAAAAATTGAGTTGTTGCTATTTTGTTGCATAAAATTTCTAGTTTGGTTTCAGCCTTTCATTTTATAAACAACCTTATGACAGTATAGAGGTAGTTGGCAGATTCGAAATGAAAATCTTGCATTGAAATTGTCTTTATTATAAAGAATGAAAATCTACTTTGTTTTTTTACTCAAAACGGTAGCTAGATCTCTGGTGCTTCAAGTCAAGAGACAAACTAGCATCACTACCAAGAAATGCCTTATTGTCAAATGTTAATGATAAATTATGTAGAGTATTTAATTTGTCAAAATTTCTATTTAGAAATTCTCCAGAACTCTACTTTCCTAGAAGGACAAAAGATTTGGGGGACTGGACAAATCAGAGAATTAGCCCTACCCAGGGGAACTTAAAATTTGGGGTACAAAGCCTTATAATCTGGACATTTTCTTGTATCATGACTACAGTTTTTCCATGTGAGAGTTCAGCATTAAGTAGGGGAGCTAGGCAGGTGTGGTGACTCACACCTTTAGTCCTAGCATTCGAGAGGGAGGGGCAGAGGCTGATGGGTCTCTGAGTTGGAGGCTAGCCTGAATTCCAGGACAGCCCAGACTACAGAGAGACCCTGTCTTTAAAATAAAGGAGTGAGCTATTTCTGTATTTATCTTCAAAGCTCAAGGTACCTACCTCAAGAGAAGTAGGTTGGCCTTGGGCTTTAGTGGTGTGCTGTCTGTTAAGAGGTGAACCTTTGGGGCTGGAGAGATGGCTCAGAGGTTAAGAGCATTGCCTGCTCTTCCAAAGGTCCTGAGTTCAATTCACATGGTGGCTCACAACCATCTGAAATGAGATCTGATACCCTCTTCTGGCTTGCAGGCAGACACACAAACAGAATATTATATACATAATAAATAAATAAACAAGTAGATATTTTTTAAAAAAGAGGTGAACCTTTAAAGTTTATTTTGAACATCAGGTAGAGATGGCCGAGTTCAGTGCTCATCAGTGTAGTGGTTCTATATGCTCGTTCATATTCTATCCTATTATTCCAACTCTTACTCCCATTTTCCTGCTTATTCACTCAGTGGCACCCAGTATAATGCATGTGAGGTACCGCCTTTTGTCTGTCTTACTAAATGCATACTGTTTGGAGTGCCTAAATTTTTAATTCCCAGAGCTTACACTATGTATTGTTTCTTTTTTTTCCTAAATTGACTATTGCTTCTAATTTCTGAAAGATATTTTATTTCTTTATTTAACTTTAAAAAGATTATTTTTGCTGGGTGGTGGTGGTGCACACCTTTAATCCCAGCACCTGGGAATCAGATGCTGGCAGATCCTTGAGTTCAAGGCCAGCCTTGAAACTACAAAGCCAGGTCCATGACAGCCAGGGCTGCACAGGTGCTTAGAGGTACTCAGAACCCCATCTCTTTTTCCAGACAATTAAATATAAAATTAAGTGTCAATTTACAATGAATTTGAGCTTTAATTTTTTTCTTTGTGGTACTGGGATTGAACCCATGGTCTCAAACATGCTAGGCAAGTACTCCGCCACCATGCTGTATCCCCAACCCTGAAATTGATCATTTTCTGAAAAGCTTTTTATCTTCTTTTGGTTTTTCTTTCTGTAAAATTGCCTATTCATCATTTTTATTTTGTAGTTCCTGTCTTAGTCTGTTGTCAATAACACAATATCACAGATTTTTTTCCCCCTAATATGAAGTGGGTTATTTTTGCTCAGTGTCCTGGAGGTCCAACTTTGAGGGGCCTTTTGCTGGTACTGTACCTTTTTAGCTGGTACTGAGGCAGCACATGTATCAACTAGTCAGACAGGGAATGCACATGTATGTACATATGTGTGGAGACAGCACATGCATCATCCAGCCAGAGACAGGAAATGCATATGTGTGTGCCTGTGTGTGTGTGCGCGCGCAGTGTATCTTCTGGCCTCCCTGCTTTTATAAAACTACCCATGTTTAGTTAACGGGCTCCATTCTGAGGATATCAGCCAATGATAATCATTTCCCAGGGGCCTCACCTCTAAATAGCATGGATTAGTTTCCACTGCCTTACAGTGGGGATTAAGTTTCAGCACTAAACCGTGGTAGACCTACTCTGTCTGTATCCAGATCCTAGCACAGATGTGTGTGGTCGATCTGAACTTGTTCATGTGAACATGACTGGTGTTTCCTATGTGTGTGGTCGATCTGAACTTGTTCATGTGAACATGACTGGTGTTTCCTAGACACCAGTCCTGTAAGAATCGCAAATGTATCTCTTCCCAATATGCCACTTGTTAATAACCTTTCCTGTGATGCACTTCGCTGAACAGACACTTCCAATTTCAACAGAATAGATTCTCCCCTGCATTTAGTTTGTGGTTATAGGCTTCATTTCTGTTTTTCTTGAATCTTTCAGTTATTCCTCCATTGTTATGCTTTACTGATTTCATAGTTTTCTTTGAAATTTGTAGATCCTCAAGATACCCATTCTCTGCTCTTTTTTAAAAAAATATTTATTTATTTATTATGTATACAGTATTCTGTCTGTGTGTATGCCTGAAGGCCAGAAGAGGGCACCAGACCTCATTACAGATGGTTGTGAGCCACCATGTGGTTGCTGGGAATTGAACTCAGGACCTTTGGAAGAGCAGGCAGTGCTCTTAACCGCTGAGCCATCTCTCCAGCCCCTTCTCTGCTCTTTTGTATGTCACAGGTTGTGATCCAGTTTCTTTTCCATACAACGTGTCGGTTTTCCTGTTTTCATTCCCCCCCCCCCCCCATAATAGTGCCACACTTACTTCATGTTCCTGTAGTTTGTTTTTCTCCGCCTGCTCTGATGCCATGCTCTCTCTTTCTCTGCCCTTTAAGACATATTACTATGAAGACCTGAGGCTCTCTGTAGAGCAGGCTGGCTTCTGTCTCCGAGTGCTAGGATTCATGGCAGGTGTTACCACACCCAACTTACTTTTCTCACTTTTATTTCTGTAGTGTGTATGCTTGTGTGAGGGAATGCCCTGTGTATGAGAGTGGAGGCCAGAGGGGGCAGATGATCCCTGGGCTCTTGGAGTTGCAGGAGGTTCTTAGTCACCAGATGCAGGGGAACTGCTAGGAGGGGTTTCAGGGGAGAAGATTAGGGTTTCATTTTAGGGCATGTTAACTCTCAGAAACTTAGTTATGCCCAGGAGTTTGGAGTTCAGAAGCCAGCCCTAAGCGAGCGGGAGAATGGATGTTGTATAGAAGATATTTTATTTTGAAGAGGATGAATGTTTCATTTGTTTCTGCTGTGCTGCAGAGCCATTGCTTCCCTTTGTAAAAGTAGCAGCAGCAGCCAGTGCAGCGCATGGTAAAGTTAAAGCAGTCCTGCCCTTCATCTGACGCTGTGTAACACACACTTACTGTGCTCCCAGGGCTTTCCAATTCACCAAAGTCCAGGGATGCATATAAATGCGTTAATATATAGTCTCACAATGCTATGTGAGAATTACATTGTTATCCTGAAGTATGGAATTTTTATAACCACCCTTCCACCCCAGTAATATGCTGGCTGTTTTATATTCACTTGACACAAGCTAGCATCAGTTGGGAAGAGGGAACATCAACTGACAAAATTCCCCACCCCACAGTGGGGCCTGTGGGGCATTTTCATGACTGATAATTGATGTGGGAGAGCTCAGCTTATTTTGGGGCAGTGCCACCTCCGGACTGGTGGTCCTGGGTGCTATAAGAAAGCAGGCTGAGCAAACCATGAGGAGCAAGCCCATAAGCAGCTTTTCTTGATGGCCTCTGCATCAGTTCCTGCTTTCAGGTCCCTGCCCTGACTTCTTTGGTGATAGGACTGTGATATGGAAATATAATTGAAATAAACCCTGTCCTACAAAAGTTGTTTATAGTCATGGTGTTTTGTCACAGCATTTGAAACCCTAACCAAGAGAGGTAGGGGCTCACCATGTATCTTGGCTGGCCTGGTACTTGCTATGTAAACTAGGTTGGTCTCAAACTCACAGAGATCTGCCTGCTGAGTGTTAGAATTAAAGGTTGGTGCACCACTACACCCAGCTTCATAACCATTATTTAATATAGATAATCTCATGAATTCTAAACCCCAGATTTTATCCCCTAGTCTAAATATGTAGGCTGGGGTATTATAAAAAGATGCAGTGCACGTTGTGTTTATCTGCACACATTAGGAAGTTGGGGGGGGGTTCTTTAATAGCACCGTTGAGAATAGTTTTTTTTCCCATCGTTTTTGCTACAAACTATTTCAAGTCTTTTCTACAACACTAATTTAAGATGATCATGCTGAGGCCAGTCATGTCACTGTTTTATTTGTTCTCTCTCTCTCTCTCTCTCTCTCTCTCTCTCTCTCTCTGTGTGTGTGTGTGTGTGTGTGTGTGCACGAGCCATGTTCACTCCTTAATGGGTTTCACATATTTCTCATACATTTCGTCACTCATTAGTTCATTCAGTTCTGAAGGGTTGCTCAGTGTCATGATCGCCCAGCCATCTGCATAAGAGGATTTGTTGATGAGCTCTGGTTTTCTGCAGAGTGCCTCATTGACTTCAGTTGCCTCTCCTACAGGGTTGTAGAGTTCACTGCGGCCTTCACACTCTTTAAGGCATTGCAGTTCATCTTGCTTTAAATTTTGGCCTATCTTCAGGTAGACCTTAGCAATCAGAATCCCCCAAAGCTTCCTGTGCATAGTTGCTGATTCCCACAGGTCCACGTACCATTCTCTGTTGCTAGCAATTCATATTGTCAGTTTACGCACCACCAGCAGAATGGGTCCCATGAGCACCACATGCCACTTGCAGCACCATGATCCAGGATCACATTGCTGCACCTTTGCCACCAGGCAAGGGCTAGATTTTATGCATATGTGCATGCATGCATAATACATACATAACATACATGCACACATGTATTTAAGGAGGAGGAATGGGAACTAGGGTAGGAAAAATAGAATAAAAGTCATGAAAGTATGCAGACGTGGAGGCCAGGCAACGAGGTCTTTCATGGTGGCTGTGTGAACCATGTCAAATGCTGCTGGTAGATTAGTTAAGATAAAGAACAAAACCTGAGCTTTGTTTAGCTTAGGAGGCCATTGGTGGCCTAGTCAGAGCAGTTTGTAGCTAGGCAGAGCCCTTGCCTGTGGTCTCTAAGGAGGAAGGTAATGTAAATCTGAATGCTGTAACTTAGGTTACCTATATCCTCAGAGTTTAGAGCCAGCCAATGGGAGAGCTGCTGCTTCTCCAGCCAAGGTGACTCTCATACCTTCCCACTTACACAGCATATTTTACTGATCTTCTGATTACTGAGACATTTTAACCTCTACCATGGTTGTTTTTCTGGGCAATTTAGTTTATATGTGGTAAAGTTTTAGGGCTCAATTTAGAGTTTGAGGATACTAGAAGAGAAATAGTAGAAATGATTGGAGATGCAGAGAAGGTGAGAGGTAAGGGAAGAAACAAGCTCCTTCTACTAAGTGGAATCTATGTCTGCTGGAGAGTAGGAGCTGGCAGGCATGTTTTGCTTTTGGCAATCAGTAACTACTACAGTTGATGCCGATGGGTGATGGATGGAGTATCAGTGAGACGCTTGGACAACTAATGGCAGCCCAGACTTTTAAAACATGATTATTGTGCTTCAAAATCTGTGAATGCCTTTTAAAATTGTGGTTTATTTCTGAAAGGATAGCCATGCAGGCCTTCAAAATGCCTCACTCATGCATTTAGGGCTGTTTCAGTAATAAGAAATGAGTGTGTTGCCGTGTTACCATCTGTTCATTCCACACACTCTTTTGAGTACTGGAGCTTCTTTCACCATAGCAACCCCAAAGTGTCATGTTCATCGAGAGTATTGTTTCCTGCCATCCAAATAGAAAGGATGGTCTTGTCTGCTGCGTGCTGACAAGGTGGTGTCCCTCACAGCTCCCACATTCCGGAAGTGCTTTTTTAGGGAAGCAGCTGAGTACTGGGATGCTTCTCTGCGTTTCCTGACCTAGCTCTCTTTTCACTTGTAACATGAGGGGGCTTGCTTATTATTCTGTCCCGCTCAGTACCCCACAGCCGGCAAGCCCCAAAGAAAATCACACCCAGGTCTACATAAGTTATAAACTGATTGGCCCATTAGCTCAGGTTACTTATTAGCTCTTATCACTTATATTAACCCATTATTCTGATCTATGTTAGCCATGTGGCTCAGTACCTTTCACAGCGTGGCAGATCACATGTTGCTTCTTTGAAGTCTGGGCAGGAGTGGGAGGAATGGGCTTCCTCCTTCCTTGCATTCTCCTGTTCTCATCGCCCTGCCTCTACTTCCTGTCTGGTTGACCCGCCTATACTTCCTGCCTGGCCAATCAGCGTTAATTTAAAACATGATTGACAGAATACAGACAATTATCCCACACCATTCACTGCCTCAGGTTTTCCAAGTCTTTAATAAATTGGTAGGAAGGGCACAGGCATAATGAAAATCCATTTTCTTCTAATTTTATTTTTCGTTTTCTTAAGGTAGTCTCACTGTGTATCTTTGGCAATCTTGGAATTCACTGTGATGATCAGGCTGGCATATGCCACCACGTCTGGCTCAAAAATTCATAATTTTGGTGGTTACTTTGTTGATGACACAATACAGTAATCTTGACTTGAACACCCTTTTTTTTTTTTTTTTTTTTTTTTTTTGGTTTTTCGAGACAGGGTTTCTCTGCAGCTTTTTTAGAGCCTGTCCTGGACCTAGCTCTTGTAGACCAGGCTGGCCTCGAACTCACAGAGATCTGCCTGCCTCTGCCTCCCGAGTGCTGGGATTAAAGGCGTGCGCCACCACCACCCGGCTGAACACACTCTTTTGACAAATGATGTAGGAATGACCTCTGAGGATCCAAGTACACCTTTGCAGACTTCTTGTTTTCACTATTGCTCTGGCAAGTACGTTTAGCTCTTAGGACTTTAGTCCCTGCTTTCTGTACTCCCCACTGGTAGGGCAGTAGTTAGTGTCCACCCTAGTTCACACATGCACACTCTCATGAGTTTTTGTCTATGAGTAACAGGAGGCCCATCTGGTGTACAAAAAACACCCAGACCAAGAAGATATTGATGCCTTTGTGGAAATGCCCATTTTCCTAAGATAGAAATGCATCTTGTTTTGCATTTGAAAGTTACAGCAAAAAGGGTTGGAAGGATGAGCATTGGCTGCTCTTATACTGGTATATTATTTGTGTTTTAATAAATAAAGCTTGCCTGAAGGTCAGTGCAAAGCAGCCACACTAGTCAGCCATACAGGCCAGGCAGTGGTGGCACACACCTTTAATCCCTGCAGCCACACTAGTTAGCCAGAGAGGCCAGGCGGTGGTAGTGCATGCCTTTAATCCCAGCACTAGAGAGGAGTTTGAAACGGGAGGAGACAGGTCTCAGTTCAGTCTCAACCTGAGGATTCGTGGAGGCACGATTGTCCATTTTTGGTCTGAGGTAGAGGTAAGAGCCAGTGACTGGCTGTTTTGCTTTTCTGATTTTCAGTTTGAACCCCAATATCCATCTCTAGGTTTTCATTATTCTTGCTACATGCTCTTTCAGAGGTCCTGAGTAAAATTCCCAGCAACCATATGGTGACTCACAACCATCTATAATAAGATCTGGTGACCACCTGGCATGCAGGCATTCTTGCAGTCAGAACACTGTCTACACAATAAAAAAGGTTACAACAATAGTATAGAGAAATTAGCATTCTTTTTTTGTTTGTTTGTTTTTTGAGACAGGGTTTCTTGTGTAGCTTTGGAGCCTGTCCTGGAACTCACGCTGTAAAGCAAGCTGACCTTGAACTCACCAGAGAACTGCCTGCTTCTGCCTCTTGAGTGTTGGAATAAAAGGCATGTGCTACCACCACCTGGCTAAAATTAGCATTCTTATACCTGGTTTAAAAAGTATGTGTATGTGTCTTTTACTTGCGTGTATGTTTGTGCACCAATGAGGATAAGAAGAACAGGCTGGCCTTGAACTCACAGAGATCCGCCTGCCTCTTTTATCCTGAGTGCTGGGATTAAAGGCGTGCGCCACCTCTGCCTGGTGAGGCTTGTTTTTCTTGAGGGCTCTCCTCTTGGTTTGCAGCTTCACTTTGTTCTTAAAGTGAAGGAGAGAGAGCAGAAGCACTGCTGTCTCTTATCAGTAACCTAGTCACATAAGACATTCCCTATGACCTCACAAAACATATCCTTCTTATAGATCCTGTCTTTGCAGTCACTGGTTGACAGGGGCTTCCATGTAAGATTTTGGAAGGACATATACTTTGAGTTCACTACAAGCAAATACACTACATAAAACTTGAGTGTTTTATGTACTAATGAAAGACATTTTATAGACAAATTATTGACGTAATTTAAATATGGACTATATTGTTGGGGCTGTGTGATAATGGTGACTGATGACGGTATCGTGTTTACCTGAAGAAAACTCTTATGTTGAAGGAGGCCACTTTTTGGTTCCCTGCTGCTCAGCTCTGAAATAATCACACAGAAACTATATTAATTAAATCACTGCATGGCCCATTAGCTCTAGCTTCTTATTGGCAATCTCTTACATATTAATTTAACCCATTTGTATTAATCTGTGTATCACCAGATGGCTGTGGCTTGCTGGGAAAAGTTCCATCTGGTTCTGGTGGGCCTACGTGGCTTCTCTCTGACTCTGCCCTTCTTTCTCCCTCAGTTTTGGTTTCCCCACCTACCTCTATTCTACCCTATCAGGCCAAGCCAGTTTTCTTTATGCATTAATGGTAATCACAGCATACAGAGGGGGAAATCCCACACTCTTATTAAGTTCTGTATTTAAAAATATTTAGGGTGAATTTTCATGATACATATATGTTACTATCTAACATTTAAGCATTATTTCCATGAATGAAATTCCCATGGCTGAATTTTTGGCTCCATTTTCACACTTTTACATCACGGGATGAACAATGGTCACCTCTGTTGGAAAGGGCTTCCTGAGCTGTTCTAAAGAGCACAATGTTTTAGTCCCTCTTTATCACAGAATTAGGGACAACAGCCTTAGAGAATACTTTAAGACAAGCATACTTGGATCTGAAATGACAGGGTCAATCCTGCTTCCAGAGCCCAGAGCCATCTTCCCTTGAAACTCAAACAGCATGTGACAGTTTGACAAAGCAATGTACATTACATTTCCAGACCCTTACACTTGTACAAGTGCCTTCTCCACTGAACCATTGCCTCTGCTCTGTATTTTCTGTTTCCAGAAGCATCTAGAATTGAATTGTTTCTATTTATAAGATAATGCCATAGTTTGAAATATTTCCCCTGAAAGTACTAGTTAGAAAATGTTAGTATACACATGGGAGGCAGAGGCAGGCGGATCTCTGAGTTCGAGACCAGCCTGGTCTACAAGAGCTCGTTCCAGGACAGGCTCTAGAAACTACAGGGAAACCCTGTCTCGAAAAACCAAAAAGAAAAAAAAAAGAAAATGTTAGTATACATACAATGCTTTGGAGAGTTGGTAACATAGTTTCTTCAAGCATTTCTATTAAACTTAATATACTAACAGATTATTTTACTCATTAGTGTAATAGTTTTGCTTTTGGCCTTTTCATGAATATACAGTTCTTTTCTTTTGGTTTCCATGGATCCTGAGGCTTGGTTCATTGATTTGCTATAAAAATCTTTGGGTATATAATTCCTTTCAAGCAATAGATAATAATGTTAGCTATGTTGAGAATGGAGTATTAACAATTAAATTGACTAGTTGAATGTTGGTGATTGATTGAAGAACAACACACCCTACATTTATATGGCTTCTTTTTCCATTTAAGATAATTCCCAGGTATAGCATTTTGTGTCTTGGCTCATCAGTTCAGATTAGATTCTTGTGGTCTGATGAGTAAATCTATTCCTAATCTTGTGATCTGATGATTCAAGCCAGTTAAATCTGGAATAATTTGCTCATTTCACTTTTTTTTTTTTTTTTTCTGAGACAGGGTTTCTCTGCGAACCAGTCCTGGCTATTCTGAAACTCCTTCTGAAGACCAGGCTGGCCTCGACCTCATAGAGATTCACCTGCCTCTGCCTCCCAAGTGCTGGGTGGTGTGCCACCACCACTTGGCTCATTTCACATTTTAATCAGTTATATAGCGATAGGTATAGCCATAGAAGTATTTGATATGATTTAGTGCTGTAAGACACATTGTCCTTTAGTTCATGTTTTTCCATTAGTACTTCTGGTGGCTTTTCTAAAGTTTCACTTTATTTTATTAGACTTTTAAGGGCTTAGAAAAGTAATGTTATGAGGTACTTGCTGCCAGCTACTCCGTAGACCTGGGTCTGTTTTCATTGCCTCTGATGTAGGCTCGGTGTTGAGTGGGTCCTGGAGTATCATCTAGAGGAATGGTGTTCTTCAGAGATCCTCAGATGTGTTCAGTGCCTTGAGCTTGTTTGTTTGCTTGGGAGAAATCTTCTTTGGTGATAAGATTTAAAGTGAATGTTGCCACCATGGAAAAACGTACTCCTTCCAAATACTCTTTTCCAGAAAGTCCTTCTTGAGAATGCCATGCTTCCAGGAACACAGTGTTTTGAATTTATTACAACCAGTTTGGAGTTTAGTTTTCCTTGCTAGTATCTGATAAGAATATGGAAATAATTGTAATTGCATGATAGCTTGTGAAACTGATTATGATACAAGCAGAGTTTATTAATAAGTGTCTCTTGAGTTTTTTCTTTAAAGGTATATCTATTTTGTAACAAGAAAAAGTGTTTTGGAGAAACAAATTGGTAATTCTACTTTGCAGTAAAAAAAATATAGGTTGTTTATCGTAGGCATTTTAGTGTCCCTCACGCCTTTTACTTTCCCCATTTTCTTTTTAGATAATTTCTTTTGGTTGATAATCTGCTAGGCTATAGGTGACTCCCTAGATCTAGCAGAGTTCTCTTTAGTCTGGACTCTCTGAACTCATATTTATTTAGGTCTTTGACTACACAATTATAAGTACTTTACCAAATACTTTTTAATTTTGTTATATGAAACAATGATTTGTTATGTTCACTATTTCCTGCAAAAGGTATACACTGTTTACTTGTCATTTCTAATTTAAACCTCCGCATCAGAAACAGACTTTGATTGGGATGCAATAGATTAAGGGAAATTATTTTTCCTCTGGGTTTCATTGCAACGAAGAACCTATTTGACCTTCAGAGTGGTTAAGTGAGTTTCCCATTAAGCACATTCATTCAGTGTTTAGCACACAGTGAAAAAGACCTTTTTGTTTGTTTGCTTTGGGAGGGAATTATTATTTTGCACTACTTTGGAAATGTACTGAGGTCTGAGACCTTACTTACTCGCAGTGGAAGAGAGTAAGGAAGACCTAGATTCTGGAGTTGGCTGCTCTGGGGTCAGTTGTTGCTTCAGGACACTGCCTCGGTGTCTGTGCTGAGAGAGTACTTAATTTATGGAATGCCAGGAATGACTGAGATTAAATAAATGTGTTTACACCAACACAATGCTTAGACGGAGTCTCAGACCTTTGTAAGTTCTTTACAATCTTTGACCACATTCTTTTGTGTACTCCATTTTCTTTTATTTTTTTCTTTTTTTTTTTTTGTTTTTGGTTTTGAAGACAGGGTTTTTTTATAGTCCTGGCTGTCTTGGAGCTCGTTCTGTAGACCAGGCTGGCCTGGACTCTGGGATCATCCTGCCTCTGCCTCCAAAGTGCTGGGATTAAAGGCATGCACTGTCATCACGAGGTGGCATACACTGCATTTTCTGAGTACAATTTTGTAATGACTGTTTTACTCGTGGAAGATGACTTGGGACCAGACAGTCCAGACTTGGATTCGAGCATCATGGCTTGCTAGTTCTCTGCCTCGGTGGGCAATGCTTAAGCCTCATTTTCTTGTCTTCTAACCTGAGAAGACTGTTTGAGAACTTGAAAAAAATTGTGGGAGGGTGAGTGGAGGGAGTGGAAGGAGACTGGGAGGAGGAGAGGGAGTGGAATTTGGATTGGTATTTTTTATTTAAAAAGTATTAAATAAAAAGCTTAAATGTGCACTTAAAGTTGCTTTGCACACTCATGATAAATAAATGTGTATTCAAATTATTAGCCTTTCATTAGTAAAATTAAAAATTGTGAATGCCTCCAGTAAATACTTTTGCCTATTTCTTAAAGCTCTTAATTTGGGAGTGATTGTGATAAATTAGTTATTTTTAATTGAGAAGATTTTAAGTGGTTAAAATTTGATATTTGGAAAATATAATTTTCAAATTATGCAAGTTGACTTTATAATAAAGGGATATAATGTGTTTGAGAGAGAATATGATATCTGACATTATTCTAATTACATTTTCAGGTTTGAAAACGCAATGGCAGGGAACAGTCTAGTTTTGCCCATTGTCCTTTGGGGCCGCAAAGCCCCTACCCATTGCATTTCATCAGTGCTGCTAACAGATGACGGGGGCACAATTGTAACTGGATGCCACGATGGACAGATCTGTCTCTGGGACCTTTCAGTAGACCTGGAAGTGAGTATGCGAATGTTTGCCATACATCCTAAATATGTCAGAAATTACTACCACATTGCACAGTTCCTTATTCTCCTGCACTTTACAGTGTTCTGGGCATTATTTTTTCAATCTGTGTCTTTATACTGATATTGAGTACTTAACATGATTACTAATTGAAAGGTTAACTTTAAAAAATTATTTACTCATGTGTATATGTGTGACTTTCTGTGTGTATGTGAACGAGCTGTCGGATGACTTAGGTGTATATGTGTATGTGCACGTGCTGTTAATATTCATAGAGATCAGAAACTGAAGTTACAGACATTTGGTTGTGAGCCAATCTCTGGTCATCTGAAAGAATGGCATGTGCTTTTTATCACTGCCCCATCTCTCCAGCCTCGTGTTTAATCTTTAATTTGCTATTTATAGTAGCGTTTTTTTTTTTTTTTTTCCTTTCTAGGTTAATCCACGAGCACTGTTATTTGGTCACACAGCATCGATCACTTGTTTATCAAAAGCTTGTGCTTCTGGGGACAAACAGTACACTGTGAGCGCATCTGCAAATGGGTAAGTCGTATTCTGGGTTTGGTTTTGTGTTTTTCAGGTCAGGGTTCTCTGTGTAGCCCTGGCTGTCCTGGTGCTATCCCAGTAGATTAAGCTGGCCTTGAACTCACAGATCTGCCTGCCTCTATTCCCTAAGTGTTGGGATTAAAGGTGTGCACCACCACCATCCCACAATATTTTGTTTTTTATTTTCAGATGTTTGGTCAGGCTTTTTCTTTCCCCCCTAAATTTTCTACGTCTTAAAAAAAAATGTAGATTTTGGCTGGGTATGGTAGTGTACACTTTTAATCCTGTCATTTAGGTCACAGGGTCAGGTAGATCTCTATGAGTATACAACCAACCTGGTTTACAAAGAAAACTCCAGGCTTGCCAGGGCTACATAATGAGATCCCGTCTCAATAAAAGGATGTATTATGTATTTGACACTTACAAATTGTGTTTATAAGGGCAGAGTTAAATAGCACTTACTGCTCTTCTGGAGTACCTGGATTTAGTTCTCAGAATCCATGTCAGGCGACTCACAGTCTTTAAATTCTGCTCCAGGGGATCCTCTTGCCTCTACGGGCACCCACATGCATATGGCACACCACACATAAACATATAGGTAAAAAATAAATGTTAAAGTCGTGTTTATAGATTGCCATGTGACTTTTCTGTTTTTGTACTTTATAACTTGCATCAGTTTAGGGAGAGTTTTCTTTCGATTACAGTATCTTCTTGCACTGTCTAAAACTGAAGGAGGGTGTTTGAATTATAGGGTTTTGTTTTATTTGTGTTTTTGTTTTTTAGAGGCAGGATTTCTCCACATAGCCCTGGCTGTCTTGGAACTGATGTTTTAGGCTAGAGATCCACCTGCCTCTGCCTCCTGAGTGCTGGGATTAAAGGCACGTGCTGCCAAGCCTGGCTTGATTTATAGTTTTCAAGGATATATAATTTTTCCACAACTGGTTTTCTGTAATACTTTATTGCTTTTCTTTGCTTTTTGAGGAATTCAGAATATGATGAAGGTAAAAGCACACAGTAGTTTGCATGGCATTATTGAATCAGCAGGCGTCTTTGGGCTTTTAAAAAACTCAGGTGATGCCAGGCTGTCACAGGAGGGAGGCGGAGCTCTGCCAAGTCTTTGCCCTTCTTATGCTGCTGAAGCTCGTTTTGCCCTGTCTCAGAACGGCCCTTGTGGTGGAGAGGCAGGCCACTGAACAGTGTCTGTGGGGCCCAGAGTGGGAATAACTGTAAAAACATTTTTGGGTTTTTTGAAACAAGTTGGAGAACTGTAGAAATTTATATGAAACATATTTTTCTCCTCTATAATTTTTGGGTTGTTATTTATCTTTTGGAACAGGAAGAGATAACAGCAAGTAAAATGTAGTACTTTTGTTGTCAATTAAAAGCTAATTTTCATTGGAATTCTTGGTTTAATGAGAATGTTGATAGAAAATTGTTTCAGCAAGATTCTGTCTCAAAAACCTACCACCAAACAACACAAATATATATATATATATATAATTTTTTTTTTTTTTTTTTTTTTTTTTTGTTTTTCGAGACAGGGTTTCTCTGCAGCTTTTTAGAGCCTGTCCTGGAACTAGCTCTTGTAGACCAGGCTGGTCTCGAACTCACAGAGATCCGCCTGCCTCTGCCTCCCGAGTGCTGGGATTAAAGGCGTGCGCCACCACCGCCCGGCCAACACAAATATTTTTATATCATTTGAGATGTAGCAGTGATATCAAAATGAAAAACTCCAGTAAATATCATTACATTTTATTAGTATTTTCTGTTAAATATACCTTATTTCTTTAAAAGACAAGGCATATCAGTATGTCCAATTTTCAGTGTATTTTTAGGTTTTTTTGGTATTCGTGGAATAAAACTAACACGAATAAGGGCTGTAGAGGTGTGCTGACGTTTGGGTTTCTGTTGACGTTAGCCGATTGGTGTTCTGCAGTGCTGCAAGTGCATGGTGCACTGATAACACAGGACGGCAGTTTAGATACCGCTCTTCCTTATCCTTGCTTTGAGCTTCAGGACAAGGGAACAACTGCTAGCTGAAGCAGCCACTATCAGGAACCTCTGTGAAGGAGTTGGAACATTCTAGAGAGCCTCACAGGTCTGCCCAGAACTACTCACAAGACTCTAGCAACCAGTGAAGAGCTAGGAATATATTTCTACTATAAAAAGGATGGAGACACAGGTGGGGTGTTGACAGAGTGGAAATGGTATTAGATAGTGAGCGAGAGGAATGGAAAATTTGATCAATAGCAATAATGAATATTAGCTACTTTCCTTCTGGTAATATATTAGTTTCAATGGAAGCTTAACTCTAAGCCACTGTACTTTTGTATATTAGATTCCGAGTGAGCAATTATTTTGTTTTATAGAGAGATGTGCCTCTGGGATGTGAATGACGGCAGATGTATTGAATTTACAAAGTTAGCCTGCACCCACACTGGCATACAGGTTTGTATCTATTTCTTTGGCTGAGTCAACACTGTTTATCACAAGTACATCATTAAAACATGGTTTTAAGCATTCAGCCTGTATTTTTATATGAAAAATCTTGGAGAGAGGAAGTATGAGAAATTTATAATGGTAAGTACTCCTCAGAAGATAGGAGAGATGGGAAGAGGCGTGGCATTGAGGAGACCAATGGAGAAGGATGAGATCAGCCAGTTATCACTGCTGCCTCTGTGGTTTGGGCTCTCCTGCTTACTCAAGGGAGAGCTTGTGTAAGTCAGCTGTGCAGTGGAAGTTCCTCAGTCAAACTACCGTGATAGAGACAAGGTTTATTTTGGCTCATTGTTTTAAGAGTTTCCAGTCCACGATGCAGGTTGCTTTTAGGCCGGTGGCAGGATGCTGGCGGCAGTAGTGGGGAGTGAGTTGTAGAACAGAACTACTTAGCTCGTGGCCACAGGCAGAAGAGGGGGAAGAGCCTGGTATTCTGCAGTACTTTTTAGGGGTGTACCAATAGTGAAAAGATACCCCGCTAGGTGAAAAGTTTTTCCAGCAGTAACCTTTAGCACATCGACCCTCAGGGAAACCCTGATGGCAGATTTCTATGAGTTCAAGGCCAGCCTGATCTACAAAGTTGCAGGCTAACCAGAGCAACATAATGAGTGAGACCCTGTCTAAAAGAATCCCCAATGAGTGAGACCCCGTCTAAAAGAATCCCCCAAGTCTCCCTAAGGCAACAGCAACAAAGTAGTACTGTAACTTGTCAACAAAACTTTCCATACCAATACATCTCTGACAAGCAAAGGTAAGTGTTTATAGGGAGGAGACGATCAACTGATTTTCTGCCTACCTCTTACCCTGGTAGCAAGAACCTATACATTTTTTTACCAGTGTTTTTAGAGCATATGTTTTTTATTTGAAAATCATATATTGGGCTGGGGAGATAGTATAGTCAGTAAAATTTATGCAAGGACCTGGGTTTGAGCTCTTGAACCTCTAAAAAAGGTAGGTGTGGTGGTACATTCTTACAGGTCTAGTGCTGGGCTGTGCAGCCTGGTGGAGCCTGGGGACTCAGGGCCAGCCAGCCTAGCCTGCGCTGAGCTTCAGGCCAGTGAGAAACCTAGTCTTGAAAGGAAGGGAGGGAGGGAGGGAGTGAGAAAGAGGGTGGTGCTTGGGGACTGACACATGAGGTTATCCTCTGACCTCCACAGGCACATGCGCACATTCATGTGCACCCACGTACACATATGTAAACTCAAATTGCTTTCATTTTATTTTAGTTTAAAAGCTGTAAGTGTCAAAACACATCAAGCATAATTATTTTGACTTTTGTACACTTTTGCAGTTATAGCTTAAAAACCTCTGGCTTACATATTATTTCTGCTGAACATATTTTAAGTACTTTTTAAAAAATCTAATTCTGTACAAGACCTTCTCTGTTTAGATTAGCAGTCATATACAATAGCAGATGTCTTTTGACTGATTCATGAGCATTATGGTAGTTTATTCTGTGCTCCTTACTCAGATACAGAAAGGATCTTCTTCTTCTTCTTCTTCTTCTTCTTCTTCTTCTTCTTCTTCTTCTTCTTCTTCTTCTTCTTCTTCTTCTTCTCCTTCTTCTCCTTCTCCTTCTCCTTCTCCTTCTCCTTCTTCTTGTTATTATTGTTATTGTTATTGTTATTATTGAGACAGGGCCTCTTTACATAGCCCTGACTTTTTTGGGATTCACTATGTAGACCCGGTTGGCCTCAAACTTACAGGCAAACTGCCTTTGCTTCTTAAGTACTGGGATTAAAGGTGTGTGGCATTACATTGGCAAGGACTGTTTTAATATATACAGAGATGACCCTTGGTAACATTTGCACTTACTGAACTTACTGCAATTACAGGAAATATTGTTAAGTGATTATTATAACACTTAATTTTAATATATCTTGAGAATTTCATACATGAGTTTAATCCATTTTCATCATACTTCTCCACTCCCAAGTTCTCTTGTGTTCCCTTCCCCACCCACCTCTTAAATTCTTGTTCTATATTATTATTGTTTCTACAGAGTCCAGTTAGTGTTGCCTATATGTGCATGGGCATAGGGCTGACTACTTGGCATTGACAGCCTGTCAGAGGCCTAGTCACTGGAGAAAAATAGCTTACCCTTCCTCAGTAGCTCACCATCAGTTGGTGTGGGGCCTTGTGAATCCTTCATCCACTCGTGCTGGAATGTGGAATGGTATGGCCTTATGCAGGTTTTATACAGGCAACCACAGTTGTTGGGCGTTCATGAATACAGCGTCCGTATCATGTCTAGGGAATACTAGCAACACCTTTTTTTTTTAATGCTCAAAAAACTTGAGGATGTAATTTTAGACACACTCCTTCTCAGTATCAAAGTGTCTTAATTACTAAATTAGTATTCAGAAAATTGTTTGGGAATATAACATTGCATAAAGGGTGGAGGTATTTTGCCAGGCAATTCTAATAAAATATCCCTGGTCTCAGGAAAGTACTCTTCTCTGGTAACGTTCTCCAAACTCTCTTTCCACATGACATCCCCCAAATCTTGTATGCGCAGGTGTCAAGTGGTCCAGGAGCCTTCCTTTGTGTATTTCATTTGTTTTTGATGAATCTTCTAGGAGCTAGAGGCACTCCCTTGTGATGTGTGCATGTTACTAGCCTCTGACTTCACCTTTAGAGTTGTGGTTTAATCTTCACACTTAGTTAAGCTGTCCTTTGATATTGTTTATACATTGAAAAGTTGTACTTTTTCTTGTACAGGCAATTGAATAATTAAGTAAAAAGCCCCACTTTCCCCACCATGTTAATGTGTGAGGATGGCATCATATGCGGGTTGAGGACGGGCTGGATCCTGGTTTTCATGGTTGCTGCATTGCTTCCTGTGCCTTGCTTAGCTGATGATCTAGTGGTTTATTTAGTAGTCTGGGGAGGTCTTCAGCCTTTGCAAATCCTCCATGAAAACTGTTCCAGCAGAATCAGTCAGTGTTGGTGATGCTGAAGGAAGACAGGCCTTTCAATACCGTGTTGATCTTGCTTTGATGATTATTCTTCCTCTGCACTCAGTCAGAATGTAGCTTTGATTAGAATAAGCTTGAACATCAATCATCCTTCACTTCTGTTCACTACTCACTGCATTACTAAGTTTCCTTGTTTCTGTAAAAAAAAAAAAAAATACCTGCCAAGAAGAATTTAGGGAGGAAGAATTTGTTTCAGTTACAATTCAAGTGGATACCATCTGTCCTGTTCAGACAGACATGGCTGCAGAGGTGCATGGCTCCTCCATGCACAGGAGGCAGAGAGAGCTGAATGGCCATGCTGAGCTTCTTTCTCAGCCCATGTGGTGGTTCCATCTACATTTAGGTGCTTCCTAGTTCAGTTAACCCAGTCTAGAAACTCCTTCACGAACATGATGGTTTGTGAATGCCTAGGTGGTTTGTGCTGGCTAGCTAGCTTTGTGTCGGCTTGGTACAGGCTAGTTATCTGATAGGAGGAACCCTCAATTGAGAAAGTGCCCCATAAGATCCACTGGTAGGGCATTTTCTTAGTTAGCGGCTGATGGGAAAGGACTCAGCCCTTTTGGTTGGTACCATCCCTGGGCTGGTGGTCCTGGGTTCTATAAGAAACCAAACAGAACAAGCCATGGGAAGCAGCTCCCCTCCATGGCCTCTGCGTCAACTCTTGTCTCCAGGTTCCTGTTCTGCTTGAGTCCCTGCGCTCACTGCTTTTGATGATGAACGATTCTGTGGAACTGAGAGGGAAATAAACCCTTTCCTCCTGAATTGTTTGTGGTCACAGTGTTTCTTCACAGCAGTAGTGACCCTGCCTAAGGCACGGTTCAAGTTTCTGTCAAGTCGATGGTGTCACCCGTCACATCTGCCTGTTCCCGTGACTTAGAACTCACACTAGTCTTGTGACTCACACGAGCTTCCACTTTAAATTTAACTTGTTAAGCTCATTTTATTCGGGGGCTTCATTAATTCAAAAGTCCTGATTTAAGGCTTGTATGGTGATGCATGTCCTTACTTCTGGTACTCTGGTGGCAGAGACAGGTAGATCTCTGTGAATTTAACACCGTGTCAGATGGTGTATATCCAGAGCTCCAGGCCAGCCAGAACTAAACTGTGGGACCCCCGTATCAAAACCAAAACAAACAGCTAGGCAGTGGTGGCGCACGCCTTTAATCCCAGCACTCGGGAGGCAGAGGCAGGCAGATCTCTGTGAGTTCGAGGCCAGCCTGGTCTACAAGAGCTAGTTCCAGGACAGGCTCCAAAGCGACAGGGAAACCCTGTCTGGAAAACAAACAAACAAACAACCACCACAACCAACCAAATAAAAAATCCCAACCAGGCTGCGAGCGGGGAGCGCCGTGGCCCCCGCCGCCTCCCACCCTGCCGCCTCCCACCCTGCCGCCTCCGTCGCCGCCGCCTCCGTGGGGCCCTCCGTGTCTGCGCAGCGCGGCCCGCGGCTCCCGGAGGAGCATCCGAGCGCGGGGCCCGGCGCGGGCGCGGGGCGCGGCCATGGCGGACGGTGCGGGAGCGGGCGCGGCGGGCCAGGCCTCGGGACCGGCGGCGGGCTCTAGTGGGACAGGGGGCCCGGTCAACCCCGCTTCGCTACCTCCGGGAGACCCGCAGCTCATTTCTCTCATAGTGGAGCAGCTCAAGAGCCGCGGCCTGTTCGACAGCTTCCGCCGGGACTGCCTAGCTGACGTGGACACCAAGCCAGCTTACCAGAACCTGAGGCAGAAAGTAGATAATTTTGTGTCAACACACCTGGACAAACAGGAATGGAATCCTTCAATGAACAAGAACCAGTTGCGAAATGGGCTGAGGCAGAGCGTGGTTCAGTCAGGCATGTTGGAAGCAGGAGTGGACAGGATCATTTCTCAGGTGGTGGACCCCAAACTAAATCACATCTTCAGGCCACAGATAGAGCGAGCAATCCACGAGTTCCTGGCAGCCCAGAAAAAAGAAGCTGTGCCAGCTCCTCCCCCAGAACCTGAAAGCCAGGATCCTCCAGCGCCATCCCAAGATTCTTCCTAAGGATATACCTGATACCTTTGGAAAACTCCATTTAATGAAGAAATGAAATGGATTCCGGTTTCATACAAATGTAACTTTAGTCGACCATGTCACTCCTGATGTCAAGATTTTGACCTTGACTCTAGTGGTGTCCATATTGGATGGTCAGCAAGTTTGGTGGTGGGACGTTATTCATACTTCCGCATGAATTGTGCTGCCTTTGGCCAGCCTGTCCAGGGGTCTGAGCACAGTATAGACACTACAGAGGTTTAAGCACTACGTGACTTGGGCTGTCCTGATCAGACCTTTATACTTGAACCTGGACACTGCATGTGGATGTTAACGCTTGTGCTCTGCAGTGTGCAGAAGCCAGGCTGGGGCTAGCCGGTCAGGACAGCAAAGGGGAGCAACTGTTTGACAGTGGGTTTTGATATCATTGCTAGAATTATAGGCTGGGATGTGCAGCAGTTAGCGTCAGTAGCCATAAGGTTATTGTGACCTTCCTGTACTTGGGGATTTTAGTGGTTTCCTTTCTCTTATCAGAGGTAACTTGGAGCCCTGGAGTGAGTGAGGAAAGCCCCACCGCTTCTGTCCTGGCCTCTCCCTAGCCACAGGCGAGTCACTCTGGATGTGGTGCTCAGTTCTTGTGTTTGTGTTTTGAGAAGAACACCGTTAGTAATAAATAGCAGACGTTTTTACAATAAAGTCATTTGATGATCTTTAAAAAAAAAAAAAAAAAAAAAAATCCCAACCAAACAAAGCCAAAACATGAAACCAAAAATGAGCCACATACCTCCCCATGAAAATTATAAAAGTTGCTTTGAATGCTAGAGATGAAGATAAAAAAATGATTTTTTATTTTTGCCTCATGAGAGTTCAAAAGTGAGTATGTGACACGAGGAAAGGAATATTTTTCTTAAATATTGGAGATTAGTATAATCTGACATGGATGTACCCATATAAAATTCCTAAAATAATTTAGTGTTTAGGGGAATATCATGTTGAATGAATGCATGTTAATTGAGTAGCTGAACTGAAGCAGTACATCAACAAATATATTTTTTAAAATTTGAATCTAGTTCTACCAATTCACTGTTGGAAATCAGCAAGAAGGAAGGCTTTTATGCCATGGACATTACCCTGAAATCCTTGTTGTGGATGCTACCAGCCTTGAGGTTCTGTATTCTTTGGTATCAAAGATATCGCCAGACTGGATTAGCTCCATGAGCCTTATCCACCGTCAGCGGACACAAGGTCAGTGTTCTATGCCCTTTGGCAGCTCAACTACTGTCTACTGTCAAGTTCCACAGATTGTCAAAGTTAACCGTTTTGGTTATATTCTTATATTCAAAAGATATTTGTTCCAATAATTTGTGATCTAGCCCTGCAAAGTAGTTTCAGCTGGATTAGTATTTACGCTCACCTGCATTAGAGTATCTTCACTCTGTGATGGATCCCTAGACTCTGGGATGCTGTAGCTTATATGGATGGTTTTCTCAGGTGAGAGTGAGTTTGCATGGTCAGGAGTATGGTGGTGATAAGACCCGTAGCTGCATGTGTGTTTGCATTCTGGTTTTCTCTATTGCCAAGAGGTAAGAAGAGAATGAAGAGGGAGGAGATAAAATTTGATGACTTTCTATACTGTGTGGCTATACTCAGTAAATATTACTGAGGGAAAGCATAATTTTTTTTCCAGAAGACAACAATAATGTCAACACTGAGCACAGGGGATTACGTTTCCTACTTGTTGTTTAAGTTTGTGGGAGCACGCTGTTTAATGCTAGAAGGGAGCATGCTATGATTAACGTGGGCTTCTTGTCTCTTCCTGCTTTAGAGGACACTGTGGTAGCGCTCTCTGTGACAGGCATCCTGAAGGTGTGGATTGTCACCTCTGAGACTGGCGGCATGCAGGTGAGATGGGCATTGATTTCTTCCTTACTGTAGAATTTAAACCTTTAGTAATCAGGTATTCCTAAACTTAGTTTATTTTTAAAGGAAAAAGTGTTTCAATTGAAATAATAGAAATATATCATCCAGAATATGAAGTAGAGAAATGTAATAGGTGTTTTCCTCCTGCTTTTGTTTAAATTAAAAGTTAGAAGGTAGCTTTCTTCAATGGAATAAGTAAACTACCCATTTTAGTTACTCTTGCACCCCAACCCCTGACAAATTAGTGACAGAATACCCGACATAAGCACTCCGAGGGAAGAAGGACCTACTTTATTTACGGTTTCAGAGACTGCAGTGGAGTCCTGGCATGACTGGCCAGTAGAGAGTGGCATCACAGCAGGAGTGTTCAGGTGAGGCGCCTGTGCACCTCATGGCAGCCAGGAGAGAGGAAGGAAGGGACTTAGGCTCAGGTATGTTTCCAAAGGCATGCCTGCAGTGACCAACTTTGTAACCATGAACATCGCCTAAAGTGTCCAAAGCCTTCAAGAATGTCAGCACAGGGTGGGCAGTAGTGTTTAACATTGAGCCTGTGGAGACATTTCATGTTCAAACACTAACACTGTCAAAAAAACATATAAATCTATCTGTTAGTCTTATTTCATGGTACTGTGGCCTAGATCAATTTTCTGACAATACTGGTACCATTCTCTTCAGCTAGGGAAATATTAGCTATTGATTTTAGAGAAAACTGGGGGAGGAATTGATCACTTTTGTTTTTTCGTTTTAATTCAAGTATATACAACCATAGGATTGCTGCAGAATCCCATCCTCTGCCATTTCCGGTGAAGATGTTTTCTGACTTACCATCAGGGCTTAAATATTGGTAGCTTTGTAGCAAAGACATTTTTGCCTAGCTCTTTTTTTTTTTCCCCTTTTCTCCGAGACAGGATTCTGTATCCTGGAACTTACTGTGTAGACCAGGCTAGCCTCAAACTCAGAGTTCTGTCTGCCTCTGCCTCCTGAGTGCTGGGATTAAAAGTGTGTGTCACCATTGCCCAGTTTTGCCCAGCTGTTTTTTTTTTTTTTTGAGAGAGAGAGAGAGAGAGAGAGAGAAATAGAGAGAGAGAGAGAGAGAGAGAGAGAGAGAGAGAGAGAGAGACAGACAAGGTTTCTCTGTAGCTTGGGTGCTTGTCCCGAAACTAGCTCTTGTAGACCAGGCTGGCCTCGAACTCTCAGAGATCCGCCTGCCTCTGCCTCCCGAGTGCTGGGATTAAAGGCGTGTGTCACCACCACCCGGCTGCCCAGCTGTTTTTAAGAGTACATCTTTGTAGCTTTTACAGCCGGAGCTTTTTCCGAGGATATAAAATGATCACATGGTACTCTGATTCCCTGGTGATATCTTTATCATTTTGTGATGACTTTAATTATTTAATACATGTTATTCTTGAGATTTTATGAATCCTTTTTTCCAGGATACTGAGCCAATTTTTGAGGAGGAATCAAAACCAATTTATTGTCAGAATTGCCAAAGCATCTCCTTCTGTTCATTCACACAGAGGTCACTCTTGGTTGTGTGCTCCAAATACTGGAGGGTAAGTTGTGTGGATAAATATGAAGTTGTCCTTTATCCCTCGTGATAAAGTCTAGTTTACCAGATTTTCAAAGATTACCCCAAGGATGTACTTGGCACAAGACTGACAGTCATTTGGAACTCCTGGTGGGTTCTGATGTTTTTCGAGGAATTGGGACTTAATTCCTGTTAGCTGTCTTTTGTTGTTCTACTCCATGCAATGAATGGTTTAAGGACTATGTTTTGTTGGTCTTAATTTCTACCTTTTGTTACTATTTCAGTTATTAGTGGTAATTAGGTCTCTGTAGACTGGACATTTATCTTCGTAGTGTGTTACTGAACTTGAATAATACATATCTCCTGGCTTCTTCAAATTGGACGTTTACAGCTAATAACGAGAGGAAGAGGTTTCTTCTACATTGCTTGTCTTTAATAATAGAAAATGAGCCATTGTGCTTTGTTCTGGACTTATCAAATTTTCAAAGCTTTACATGTATTTTAAAAAATTGTTTATTTTTTGTGATTTTTAATAAAATCACATCATATCCCTGTCCCTTTCCTTTCTCCAAAGTCTCCCATATAGTCCTCTGTGCTTTCTTTCACATTTATGGCCTCCCTTTTCATTAATTTTTGTTACATATATGTATAAATGTATATATTCCTAAAGACATAAACACAGCCTGCTGAGTCTGCATAACCTTGCTTGTATGTATGTGTTCAGGGCTGACCATTTGGTATTGGATAGCGAATGGGTGTGCTTTCTCTGGGAAGACTGTTCCTCAGCTCTCAGCACTCTAGGTGTCTGTAGTTCTTTGAGTAGGGTTGAGGTCATGTGGGCTTTTTTCCATCCATGTTAACATGTCTGTTGTTTTTGTCTTTGGTCAGCTCATGTTTAGGCAGTTATGTTGGTGAGACTTTATGATGTTGCTTTTTGCATTTCTAGGAAAGACAATCTCAAAGCAAATTCCCTGTTCCTCTGGCCCTCACAGTGTTTCTACCCAGCCCCTTCTGCAATGATCCCTGAGCCTTAGGTGAGGGAGTTGTTTTGTAGAGGTTTTAATTAGGACTGGGTTCCATAACTGCATTCTGATTGGTTGTGGTTTTCTGTAGTGGTTTCCATCTGTTGTAAAGAGAAGTTTCTTTGATGAAGGGTGAGGACAAATATTTAGAGTTAGTTAGGGATTATGCTGGTTGAGTAACTAGTACTTCTACTATCAGAAAAGTATGCTAGTATTTAAACCTGTTTAACAAATCTCCCCCAAACTTGCATTAAAATAGTAGAAATGTATTCTTGCTCTTTTTTTTCTGGTGGGGATTCAGGGCCTACCTCAGCTGGGCACTTCCGGTTCAGCGTCTTTCACAGGCTGACATCACTGTGTCCTTTGGGACTTGGCTCTCATTTGCAAGTTCAGCTTTGGGAGGATGTCTCTCTTACCAGAGTAGCCCCCAGCATGCTAGCAGGCTTCTCACACAGTAAGTGAGCAAGAAAAGGGAATTTAAGACACTCTTAATTTTAGAGTTGAGAACTCATGCTTTTAGCTGTATTCTAGGAACACAAAATAACCCCTAGAAACTGTCTGAACGGAGGAGGGTGTTAGGTGGGCACATCCAAGAAGCCGCTTACCATGGTGGGAACAATTGCTTTTCCTAACTTAAAAAAGTATTTATTTTTGGTATATGAATGTTTTGGCTGCACGTATATCTGTGTACCTACCATGTGTGTGCCTGGTGCTTATGGAGGTCAGAAGGAGGTGTTTTATCACTTGGAACTGGAGTTAACAGATGGTTTTGAACTGTCATGTGGGTGCTGGGAATTGGACTCAGGTCCTCTGGAAGAGCATCCAGTGCATTTAAAAAAATTTTGTATATTTGTGTCTTTGACATCATGCTCCTGATTCCACCTGTCTCCCCCCCCCCCCCCAATAAAATCTAAGAGGAAAAAGAAAAGGAAGAAGGGGAAAATCTCATCATGGAAGTTTCTGTATGACACAGTGAGTCATGTAGTAAACCTTTTATCCATACATTTTTACTGCAGGAGTTTAACACAAAGAATCAGTGGTCTGGTTAGAGACCCCCGGTCTCTGCTATACCGTCGATGTTAGGCCCTCACTGGAATTTTTCCTGGTCATCCATTTGCTGCCCTGTGTCTGGAGATTCTGCAGCCATGGGCTCACAGGACTTACCCTTCCTACCCCCAAGCTCTAGCAGATCACATGTGGAGTGGATACTGGGGTGGGCAAACACATAAGCCTGGTTCTGGGCCTGGGTGGTTTTAGCCCACTGGCTCTACCCTGTCTTCACCACCATTATGAGCTCTCCAGCATTGCCCTGGCCAGTTCACCCCTTGCAGTGGTGAGCCGGGGCAGGGCCAGTTCTCCAGGTTTCGTGTTCTCAGAATCACTTTTCCCACACCTACACCTTCAGGGTCAGCTCTGTTGTATTGCCCAGGTGAGGTATAGGGGGTCACTCTCCTGAGTGCTGCCAGTGGTGGAGGGCAGGGACAGCTCTGGCCCTGGACCTCAGAGCCAGCTATTCCACCACAGCCAGAGGTCACCCATAGCTGGGACCTGTTGAAGATGACTGCCCTAGATCTCACTGAGAGAATGTCCTCATCTACTGAGTCATACTGTAAAAGCCTTGGTTTGTTAAATATATTTGCAGAAGTTTTCTTTCAGGTGAAATGCTATTTTTTCAGTTTTAAATTGTAACCAGCTGGAGTCAATTGAAAAGTGAATTTCTTTTGCTCCTAGGTGTTTGATGCTGGAGACTACTCCCTGCTTTGTTCAGGTCCTAGTGAAAATGGACAGACATGGACTGGAGGGGACTTTGTGTCCTCAGACAAAGTGATCATCTGGACTGAAAATGGGCAGAGTTATATTTATAAACTCCCTGCCAGGTATGAAATATATACATTTAGTCAAATGTAAAGAATTCACAATTTGAGCTATAACTCTAAAGAATGAATATTTATGTAGTGTAAATATTTAACTTCAGAATGTCTTAAGGTCTGATTATAATCCCAATTTAAATTCTAGGCACAAAAAAACCAAGTGGGTTATTTGCATTTATTTATTTACTGTATGCATGTGTGCACATGTGTGTATGCATATATACCACTGTGCATGTGTGCAGGTCACAGAACAGCTCATGGGCATCGGTTCACTCCTTCCATATGTGGGTTCCAAGGATCAAACTCAGGTTGTCAGGCTTTCCAGCAAGCTCTCTTACCTGTGCGATATCTCATGAACCCTGAAAGAATTTTTTAAAGTTATTAAATTAAATTAATTTAAGTTTAAACATCCCATTTTGTCTATTGTAATAAACCCTTATAATTTATTTTATGTGCATGTTTATATTTCATATAATTTATTTTATGTGTGTCTGTGAGAGAGAGACACAGAGAGAGAGAGAGAGAGAGAGAGTGTGTGTGTGTGTGTGTGTGTGTGTGTGTGTGTCTCACTATGTAGTTTTGACTGTTCTAGAACTCATTATGTAGATCAGGCTGTCCTTGAACACACATATCTGCCTGCCTCTGCCTCCAAGAGCTGGGTTAAAGGCATGTGCCACTGTGCCTGGCCCTCCTATCAGCATTTTAAGTGAATACTTACTTTTCCTCTTTCAGTTGTCTTCCAGCTAGTGATTCATTCCGCAGTGATGTGGGGAAAGCAGTTGAAAATTTAATTCCTCCTGTGCAGCATAGTCTCTTGGATCAAAAAGATAAAGAGGTAAAGTTCTCCAGGTATCATTTATAATTGATGGTTATATTGATAGTGTCTAGACATTGGAAAGATTCAATAAAATCTAGTGGGGTGTTAGATTTTGCAAAATCTTTTAGTATGGTCAATTGTAAACACATTTCAAAATTTGCAGATAATAAAAATATGTAATATAACTGTTAAATAGTACCTGCCTTTATCTAAGAATACAAGTGATCTTATCTTGATTATGTATTGGAATTGGCTTTTTATAAAATTCTTGTTGACAGTTAAAACACGGTGAAGACAGTTGTTGAAGGGCAAGGATAATTACGTGCTAGTATTTACTAATGCTTTTGTTACTTGAGTCACGCATTGGTCACTCTCTCTCCAAAATCAAGTAGTGATTCAAATAACTGGATATTAAAACTGAAAATTGAATATTTTTCTGTATTAAAATAGAAACTGTGTTTTTAAAAAGTGTTTGTACTGTCTGTTTATATTTGAAATTCAGGGGCTGGAGCAATGGATTAAGGTCATTTGTTGCTCTTCCAGAGACCCACAGGCTCGCAACTGAAACTAACTGTGGTTCTTGGGGAACCGGTACTCTTTCCTGCTCTCTGTGGGCAGAAGGTGTGCATGTGATACACAAATTCAGATGCAGGCCAAAGACTCATAAACATAAAAAAATGAAATGCAGTTACACTTATACTGAATTATACTGAATTTTCCACTCTGGGAGTAGTAAGAAAGAAGCTTTGTTTGCGGAGGAAGGTTTTTCTATAAGGTTTCTAAGGTTTTGTTCTGGTTCTGGGTTCAGGTTTTATCATTCTGAACCTTATGTCCCACCCATCAATGGAGATTGTAGGAACGATGAGCTCATCATCTTGAACCTTATGTCACACCTACCAAGGTTTTGTTCTGGTTCTGGGTTCAGGTTTTATCATTCTGAACCTTATGTCCCACCCATCAATGGAGATTGTAGGGACGATGAGCTCATCATCTTGAACCTTATGTCACACCTACCAAAGGAGAATGGAGAATAAGAGAAGGGAATGGATTTTTTGATGAATATTTTGAATATAGAATTTGTACATCTAGGTGTATTTTAACATCCTGTATAAATTATTTGCTTTCTATTTCTTGAACTCCTACTTGTTACTGTCCAGCTCAGTCAGTCACTTCCAGCTAAACTAAGTGATAGTGATATATATGAAAAGTCTGCATTAATAAAACAAAATAGTTGCTATGACAAAATACTTCACAAAAGCAATGTAAGGAAGAAGAGTTCACTTTGGCTTATAATTTGAGGATGCATCCATCATGATGGGACATCTTAGTGACAGTCATGTAAGGCAGCTGGTTACATTGCTTCTGTGACCAGAAATGCTGGTGCGTAGCTTGCCCTTTGCTTTATGCACTCCTGACCCCGCCCATGGGTGCTGACCACACTCAGGATGGGTCTTCTCACTTCAGCTAACCATCTAGAAGATCCTTCACCCGTGTGTTCAGAGGCTCCATCTTTCCTTAGTCTAGATCCTGTTGAGTTGATAACCATTAATCACCAAATAATTTTTCTTTAAATATCACCTCTCTACTGTATGGTAGTATATTTTAAGTTGAAATGTATGTATGATATGGTGAGAGACACTGATTCACAGAAATGTGGTATTTGTGATTATAGCTGCTATAGCAACTCCTTAATCATTTTAAATTATTATTAAATTATCAATAATATTTAATTAATTAAATAATTAATTAATTAAATGATTTAAATTATTATTAATTATTAATAATTTTAAATAGTTTTTAATTAAAGTTATTAATAGTCAAAGCTAAATAGTTGGCTGTGTTTAATATTACTAGTTCCTAGAGGCCAGTACTTTCTATGAGGCAACCAAATACTACAACTAGATTATTTGTTAGGTATAATTTTTGAAACTGAAATTTATTTATTATAATTTTTATGCTAAAATTCTGTTTGTTAAAGTTAGTTATGTAAATGTGGCCAATTAAATGCTACAAACTTTTTTATTTTTTAAAATGGGTGGTCTGGAGAAACAGCTTAGCTCTTTAGAACGAGGACCTGGACTTGCATTCCACCACCTGCATGGCGTCTTACACCCATCTGTAACTCCACAAGGATGTGGTGCCCTTTTCTGGTCTTCACGGGCACCAGGTACTCTTATGGTGCACAGAAATGCCATTATTCTTTGTGACGTAGCAGTGGGCAGGAAAGATGGGATTAGTGAATTGTTTTCTTTTAGTGATATATTTTATTTTAATATTTATTTATTATATTTACAACTTTATGCATGAGTACTATATTTGCATCGTTTCCACCTCATGCTTTCCCACCTCCAGCTTCTCCTAGGCCCCTTTGCTCCTTCTTATCTTCATGACTTCTTCTTCCTGGATTATCACTGTTGCATATGTATGCATGCTTAAATTCAATCTGCTGAGCTCATTTTGTGTTGCTTTTGTGTAGAACTCTTTTCTTTTGATCTTTTAAGTAGAGACTTCTTTTTGATTAAGAATGGCCAAATTTCTAAATTAATTATTTAAAAATAAATTACCCTGCGATTGGTAACCAGTTTTTATAAAATTGAATAAAGGACTGTCAAGAGTAGTTTAGAGAAAGGCTATAAGTACAGTTTTTCATTCCCTTACACTTTATGCTGTACTGCAGGTGGCATGAATAGTAATGCTATTAAATTACATGCAAATATATTGAATAATCATTCTGTAAACACTTTTAGAACTGGGATATGAATCAAAGAATTGAATACCTTTTTCTGAGCACGTTAATGTCTAAAATATTTGATTCTAAATACAACTAAAGAGACTTGATTTTTTTTTTTCCTCTGGCAGTTGGTAATTTGTCCTCCTGTTACTCGGTTCTTCTATGGATGCAAGGAATATTTGCATAAACTATTAATTCAGGGCGATTCTTCTGGAAGGTTAAATATTTGGAACATTTCAGACATAGCTGATAAACAGGAAGGTGCTGAAGGTAATAGTAAATCTTGTGCATTAAATACATAATTCTTTTATTATAACATTTTGAATCATAACAAAATAAAAAATATTTATAATTTTCTTCTAAGATTTATATTTGATAAAAGTAACTTTTACATTACTGAATCAGTTAATGTTATTTTTTAATATAAATGTATTTATTTTATATGACACCAAACCTCTACAGGACTAAAAACGACAACTTGTATTAGTTTGCAAGAGGCATTTGACAAACTGAAGCCTTGTCCTGCTGGGATCATAGATCAGCTAAGTGTGATTCCCAACAGCAATGAACCTCTTAAAGTGACTGCGAGCGTCTACATACCAGCACACGGACGGCTTGTTTGTGGCCGGGAAGACGGAAGCATAATTATTGTGCCTGCCACCCAAACGGCTATAGTGCAGCTGTTGCAAGGGGAACACATGCTCCGAAGAGGTATAATGGGGGTCTAGCTCTGTCCACTGTGTTTTGAGGACACTGTAACCGTGATGTTGAGAATAAGAAGTAAAACCCACTGGTATAGTTGTTAGTCTAGTTGGTAGTTTAATGTACATTTGATGAACTATTACATATGACATGGGAAATTAACTACTATAATATATGTTATATAGCCCAATATAGCAACATTGTTTTCATTTGTACTTTTAATAAATATGGTAATTTTATTGGACTATTTTATATTGTTTCTTTTGTAATAATTCTTTAGACTGTCATGACAATCTGACATGTTTAGCGCATTTGGACATAGACTAGCTCTGTTTTAGGGGCTGTTAGTCTTGGGTAAGTAGTAGCTGCTGAGCTTCACAGAGCAGTCCTAGAGGTGAGGCTATAGCTCTTCTGGTGTTTATGCTTGCTGGTTGACGCGTTCTGAGACTTGAATCTTCCAATTCTGAATCCCCAACCTCTTTCACAGGTTGGCCCCCTCACAGAACTCTCCGTGGCCATCGGAACAAAGTTACATGTTTGCTGTACCCTCATCAGGTCTCGGCTCGCTATGACCAAAGATACCTGATATCTGGAGGTGTGGATTTTTCCGTCATAATTTGGGACATATTTTCTGGAGAAATGAAACATATCTTCTGTGTTCATGGGGGTGAGATCACGCAACTTCTGGTCCCACCTGAAAACTGTAGTGTAAGTTGCTTTTTCTTAGATGATTTCTCTACAGTGGAGGGGGCTTTTTGCTATGAGGCATGTAAATGGAATCCATGGGATTTAAAGGAAATACAAGAGTCAATAAAACTCTTATAACATGTCTCTAGTGGCAGTTTGGAGCGTGCTGCGTGAATGAATTGAAAAATTTTGTTTCAGAGGAATTTAAAAATCCCAAAAGATTTTCTCTAATATCATTAATTTCCAGTCCGTCTATCAGAATGACAGTGAGCAGGCACTTGGTAGATGCAATGTGTTTGGGAATTTACTGATGTAATTTATTTTAACTGTGATTATCAGCAGGGAAGAGGAAACATTGCTAAGATAAAGAACTAAATAGTGTTCAGGCTTAAATAGGGATGAAGAACTCAGAGGTTCTACTTGCCAGACAGGCAGCCGCCATCATAACGGAACAAGGCCTAAAGACTCTCCCTCCCATTTCCTTACCTGTACTTGTCTCAGCAGACAGTTAAGATGCACTCACTTTCCTGTGATCTCTCCTTAAAAGCCATTCTTTCCTTACTTTATTTTGGGATATATATTTTTTTGATATCTTTTTTTTCAAAAATCTGAACTTGGGCCCTCAGGATTGTGCAGCAAGTGCTCTTGCCCACTACACCATCTTTCTAGACCTTTCGAATGCTGTGCTCTAACACTATAGAGCTGTGAGTCTCAGATTCATTTTCTTTAGACAACTGAGAAATCTAAGCAATGCAGAATGAATACCAATAGAATGTTTTCCAGATTTGAACACCTGCCCAAGGTTGACATGGGTGAACTATTGACATCTAAAATCTAGGTGAAGGGAACCACAAGGGTGCTCTAGATGTCTATGGAATTTGAGGGAGAGGAGTGGGGAGAGGAAAGGCAGCTCTTACTAATATCCCAGGTGTCGGCAATGGAAGATGGCTTCTAGCCCTCTCTCATCAGGACTGTGGGTCACTTGAGAATGCTCTGATACCTTTCCCCCATCAGCTTTCTTTGCCTCCTGTGCTGCTCAGTGACTTCTTTTTCTTGTAAATTCCAGCATCCATACTTACCAGGACCTGAAACTTTTTGTTCTCATATAGGTTACTGATAAAGGAACTAGATTTAGGAAAAAATATGAAAAGAACAAAAGAATTCTAAAATACCAGGAGTACTTTATAAAAACATTTCCCTTAGGAAAGTAGATGGACAGCATTAGCAGCAATATAAAGCTACAAGGCTAACAACACTAGTAACCCCGTAGAATATTTCCTCCTTGAGGAGTAGTAGATCTCTTTGCTTGCACTTTTCACGTCTCCTCGGTTTGTTTTCAGTTGAATTTAGAATGTTTCTGTACATGATCATGTGCTAACGCTTTACTCAATCCACACTGTGTATTTGGATAATCCAGATACATGCTTTAATAGTACATGAATAAAAATTGAAATGAAAGGATAAGTACCAAGTTTAGACTATGGTTTGCGTTTGGAGGTAAAGGGAAAAGTATGGATTGGAACAAAGAATGTGGCTATTTATTTATTTAAACAATCATTTTCTCATTTTACATACCAGTCCCAGTTCCCACTCCCTCCCCTCCTCCTGCTCCCCCTGCCTTCCCCCCACCCCACCTCCATCCACTCCTCAGAGAGGATAAGGCTTCCCATTGTAAGTCAACAAAGTATGGCATATCAATTTGAGACAGGACCAAGGCCCTCTCTGCTATATCTAGTATGAACAAGGTATCCCTCCGTAGAGAATGGGCTCCAAAAAGCCAGTTCATGCACTAGGGATAAATTCTGGTCCCACTGCCAGTGGCCACACAGATTGCCCAAGTTACACAACTGTCACCCACAGAGAATGTGCCTTTTTTTTTGTTTCTCAAGACAGGGATTCTTTGTGTAGTTTTGGTGCTTGTCCTGGAACTAGCTCTTGTAGATCAGGCTGGCCTTGAACTCAGAGATCTGCCTGTCTCTGGCTCCTGAGTGTTGGGATTAAAGGTGTGTGCCACCACTATCTGGCTGAGAATGTGACATTTTAAAGTGTAGATTTTATTTGTTTTGTTTTGGTAAATATGAACCTAATATTTATTTCTTATTAAATGGATGATTAAATTGTCATAGTTGCTTTTTTTGTTAGTATATTCATTTAGAGTAGACTCTCTGGAAAACTAATAAATAATTAGTACCATTGGTTTATTTCTACATGTATACATGACTTCTTTAATATGTGAGCTAAAAACCTTTTATAAAACTTATATGTTACGGAATTTCTGTTGTCACATAATCTCTAAAGTGATCCAGAAGGGGGCAGCATGGGTTTGTGAAGACAGCATTAGAGGTATCTTGTGTGATCATTACTGTTTGGACAGTTAATTTCTATTTCCGAGATACAATTCTGACACTATGAATAGCTTATATGACTAAGTGTGTATTAGCTTGACAAATGTTGATAGCCAGGAAGAGAAGTTAACTAATTAGATTTTCTTTTTATTTAATTTATTTCTATTTTCAGAATTTTAGATGTGAGTACTGTATTTACATCATATCTACCCCTCTTTTCCCCCCGCAACGCTTCCTATATCCTTTTACTCCTTTTCAAATTCATGACCTCCTCTTTTTAAATTATCACACACACACACACACACACACGCACGCACGCACGCACGCACACGCACACACACACCCTTTACCTTACACAATCCATTTAGTGTTGGTTGGATGTACACATGTTTAGGGCTGAACACTTGGGATTATATAACCTATCAGGAGGTTTGTTCCTGGAAAAATTGATTCCCTCTCTCTCAGTAGCCATTAATTGCTTCAGGGTTTCCATTTATGGGTAGGACCTTGTGAGATTCACCCTGTCGATACCGGCGTGTCAGCTTATGTTGTCATTATGCAGGTGTTATGTCGGCAGCTGTCTGTCAAGACCTCTTGTATGCAGTTTCCCCAGCACATCTAGAAGACACTGTTTACAGCAGGCATCCAGTTCCTTTGGCTTGATAATGTTCTGCCTCCTTCTGCAGCTGTCCCTGAGTCTTAGCTTCCCTCTTTAATAATGTTTCTTTTTCTAAAGACAGGACTCAACATTTTTTTTTCTGATTAGCACTGTTCTCACGCTTTTGAGTCTAAATTTTGATTTTTAATTGAATTTGAATGTTATGTTTCAAAGAAAAGCAAACCTAACATAGTATCTTAAGCAAGCAAAATAAGCATCTTAATGTAAATTAAGCAAAATCAGGAAGCAGAACTGTTACTGTTTATTAAAATGAAATTTTCAGGGCTGTAGAGATGGCTTGGCAATTAAGAGCATATGTTGCTCTTTCAGAGGATCCAGTTTCAGTTTCCAGGACCCACATGGTAGTTCACAGCTATCTCTAATATCAGTTTCTGGGTTTATGATGCCCACTTCTGGCTTCCTTGATCAAACTCTACATGCACCTGGGGTGTGTGTGTGTGTGTGTGTGTGTGTGTGTGTGTGTACACACACACACACACACAGGCAAAACACTCATACATAAATAACTTAAAATGTAATTATGTTTCCTTTTTCTCTTATATTCTCTTTATTTTGAGAATATTTTCATACCATCATAGGTGAAATAAAAAAATTAAAAATTAAATAAATAATTCTGGAGAGAGCATATGGAGGACAGGAAGAAAAGTAGCTCTCTGAATTCCAGCTCAGGGTGGTCAGTGGGAGTCACTTGTAGAAAGGACTTCTGGGGATCTGCAGTTAACGTTAACACAAGGACATTTTCTAGAAGGGAAGGCTGGGGAGCTTGGTGAGAAAGAGTTAATATAAATAATTTAAAGACTTGGCCTCTTCATTTTCACTTATGTATTCCCCCCCCCCCCCCTTTTTGAGAAAACTCTCACTTTTACTCTGGCTGGCTTTGAACTCACTTTGTAGACCAGGCTGGTATCGATTTAAACAGAGATCCTCCTGCCTCTGCCTTCTGAATGCTGAGATCAGTGGTATACATTACTATCCCTGGCTTCCTGTTCATCTGTCTATGTTGTTACAAGATTGCTTTTAGTGATTTAAAAGATAATTTAATTTTTACTGGTTTCTTCTTACCAAAACTGGACATAAGAATTAGTATGGTTGAGTATATTTTGTAGGTTGAGAGTTTCTTCAGATAGATTCTTAACTTGAAATTTGTATACAAAAATAAATAATTGAAATATATATATATCATATAATACATCTCGATCATTCTTTTTTCCTTCCCTAACTTCTCCCAGATCCTTCTAATTTTATATTTTCTATCTCTCTTGAAAAAGGAAAAACCTCCCTACCAACCCCCCAACTATATGTTCTCTGTCTCTCTGTTTCAAAAAAATTCACAGAAATACAGAAACTAAAATCAAAACACACACTGGGTATACCCCCCACACTCTAACAAGGCAGGCCCCATGCCCAGGAGGAGTTGGCCAGTACAAAACAAACTTCATCTTTTTGGTGGAATTTTTGTTTTGTTTTGAAATTATTTTGTCATATTAGTTTTTCCAAGGCATTTAAACTGATATTGCCATATTGCCCTTTATAAGTTTAGAAATAGGATTGTCTAGCTGCCATTGTAATTACAGAATTCTTCGCCATCCTTTTCAGTTTTATAACTTCAGTACTTTGGGGGAAGCATGCATGGAGAGTCTATGTAAGTAAAGCTCCCAACTTTAATCAGTAAGCCCAAAAGAATTAAGATGGAATAAATTAGACATTTTGGCTAGTTTGTGTAGTTTTATGCTTTCTGGTCTTTCCTTTGTGGTGTGGGATCATATCCACGTCTTCGAGCGTGTTGGACAAGTACTGTTCCATCCATCTCTATCCCTGTCCCTTGGGTTTTTAAGACCCATTTTCCTCAAGCAGCCCAGGTGGTTCTGGAACCTGTAATTCCCTGGCTTTGGCTTCTGAGTACTGGGATTGTGGCCAGGTTTTATGTAGTTTTTTAATCTGTGGTCATTTGCTACTGTATTTAAGATAAAATGTTATTTTTTCATGCTACATATTGTATGTTCAAGTTTTGTAATGTGCCCTAACTCTTATGTAGGATTTTGAAAAATTCAGTGCAATACAAAGAATTTTCTGTGAAGATCCCTTTTACACTAATAAGAAAGATTCATTTTTCTGACTGTGCAGATTTATACCAAGCATTTAAGAAATTTTGTTATTTTTGTGATTTTTTTTATATTTTGAGTCAAAAGAAGATTCCAATTGGCATGAATTTATTTATTTATTTACTCTGTGTGTGTGTGTGTGTGTGTGTGTGTGTGTATTGGGGTGCATATGTACGTCCTGTGGAGGCCAGGTTACTATTCAATTGGATGGATTTCTTTTAAAATCAAAGACAAGGATATAATTGTAGATAAGATATAATCCCCGTTTGATTAAGTGTAATCTAGTAGAGAGTCAGATTAGCAGGCAGCAGCAGTGATGCAGCATGAAAACTTGCATTTTTCCCCCCAAAGTACTTTGGAAATACAAGAGTGGAGGGACTCCCGGGAAAGCAGCTTTGGGTAGTTTCGGGAGACTTCCAAGAAAGATTGCATCTGCTCACCTGGGGCATCTTCATTTTGTATGTGTTTATAAAATCATAAATGATATGCAGAGCACTTAGCCATGTGACTGCTCCAGGGAGGAGTGCAGAATACTTGACTTTCCTTCAGCACCTGTACTAGATTGTCTATACTAGATAAGAAGTTTGGATTTAGGCATGAACTTGATATAACATGCACCACTTTAAAACTAACCAGCAGCGTTTAGAGTAAATGTTTTGTATGTTGTGCAACTTAGCTGTTTGAGAGCATTGTAAGACACTTTATTTTATTCTACCTTAGAGGGATGACTGGAAGAAAAACCTGAAGATAATAAAATATGAAACTAGAGGGAACTACTAGATCAGTTTAGAGAAAGACTAGACTCCCTGCTGCAGTGACGTTAAAGTGCCATGACAGCAAGTTAAAAAGGAGTGTGTGAGCCAGGCGTGGTGTCGCACGCCGTTAGTCCCAGCGCTCAGGAGGCACAGGCAGGCCGATCTCTGGGTTGTAGGGCTAGAGTGTCACCACACTCAGTTGGAATGGGCACTTTAAAAAGACACACCGTGAGCTTGAGAGCTGGCTTAGTGGTTAAGAGGGCCAGGTTCGCTTCCTAACTCCCACATCTGCAGCTAGTTATGGGGATCTGGTGTACTTCTCTGGGCTCTCAGGTAGAAATGCTGTGCAGTACATACATGCAGACAAAACACTTGTACATATGAAATAGGAAAAAACCTGAACAACAACAGCAAAACAAAAACCAAGCCTCCAAGCTGGGTGTGGTGGCACTCACCTTTAATCCCAAAAGTTAGAGGCAGGGGAATTCCAAGATAGCTTGGATTATACATAGAGGCCCTGTCTCAAAATTAAAACTAAAACAATGCACAGCCCCCCCTCCCCAACCAATAACAGCAAAAGGAGTCTTTGTAAAAATCAGACTTGGCCATTGAAAGGAAGTTGGAGAAAATAGTCAGCTGTAGGCACATGTGACTTGAAATGGGCAGTGTGCAGTTAGGCCAGAGAGAAACAGATGAGAAGTAGATAAAGCCTGAGTTTCTCGTGTTTGTAATTCTCAGCTACCCCTGGAGCTAGTTAAACCATTGCTAGTGTTAGTATTTCCTTGTGTAAATTTGGGGATAGGGGGAGCCTAATTCTGAGGAGATTTTTGCTCATTTGTGGTATGGGAGTGAGCTTTTTATAACTTGCTTTGTTTCCTTGTGTTCCCTATCCCACATATAGCGAGTGGTTTTGAACTTGTTCAAGCTAAGAATGAGTCTCTTTTCAAGAGAAAAATCCGACCTTGAAACTTTTAGAGAGGGCGGAAGGAAAAATGTATTTATAATTCTTTAATTGACATGGTAATTGTCCATTTTGGGTGGAATACCAAGCATTTCAATAATTCAGCATCTTTTTATTACATGAAATAGAAATTTCCAGATATGAAGAGACTGGATGAAAGGTTTTATTTCCTCCTAATTTCTTAGAAAATAGCCCTAAATTGTACTTATGCCTCCCTGCTCATTGCCTGGAATTGGGGTTTTCAACTGCCTGAAAAGCCCAATTGGGTCATTTCGTTGTGACGGCCCAGAGTGGATCACAGAGGGGAGCAGCTATTACCTTTGCAGGGCCTTTAGGATGACCTCCCCATCATGAGAGGGAAATTTTGCCCCTTCTATTGATTTCCTCTGGACATAGATTGAACTGGTCACTGCTCTCTTGCCTACTCGTGTGCTCTCAAGGTTAGATTTCTTTATGTGCTTGATACAGCTGAGACTGCATGCCAGTATCTCTTTTAAACAGAAATATAATTAGCACACCGCTTCCTTTAATATGTTGTTAGGAAAGTGGCATGAATATCCAGCTTAGAAAAGTGAGGATGGTATCTAAATCATGAGAAAGCAAATCTCTGTGTTTCTGTGAGAGGCATGCAGCTCATTGTGTTCTCTGGGAAATGTGCAGGAATAAATAAGGTAGGGCAAGCAGATTAAAATTTACGGTTTATACAGCATTCATCTTCTCAGTTGAGCCAAAAAACTGAAGCCATTCCAGTAGATAGCCAGCTGGGTTTCAGCGTGTGCTGATAGATAGCTCAGTTGTGGGGAGCTGGTTGGAGTGCAGAGCGGAGAAGGCAAACATATTTGTGCACATGTGCGCAAAACTTATTTATTTATTGATATAAGTTCTTGCTGTGTAGCCAGGACAAGGCTCAAACATGTGATTCTGTTGTTTAAGCCACCCAAGTGCAGGTACATGTTACCATGTCTAACGCTGGTTAACACTTTTGAGTTGCTTAAAACAAAACAAATCCACACCACCACCACTACCACCACCAAAAAAGCATTAGAATATTTTCAGAGTTTTAGTGTTTAGCTATCTTGGTTCATAATGCCCATGAATACATAATTGAAATGAAAGTTAACATCTAATGTTTTAGACATGAAGTAAAAAAAAATAATAAATTTAGTAGATAAAAAGATAAACTGTTCAAGGTATAGTGGAGGTGATCGTTGAGTTGTTCAGTTGAACATTTTTATTGAATATAAATTGTTTGAAGTATTATAAAATTTGTGACTATAACTTTAAGATTTTGGTGGTTATGAAATGAAACTATTGAGCACAGGTTTTCATAGAAGAAATGGTACTGAAGAGAAGAAACTAAGGTGCTTGAGGAACTAGAAATGTTTAAGTGGACACCTCCGCATTGGCAGCATCTAGTAATGCCCTCAGGATAGGTGTAGCTACACTTTTAAAAAAAAGACTAAGGCTGTGCCACATATTAATATGATAGTAATAATAGTATAGGCATTATATGACCCTTTTGTAGTTAGATAAGTATAGTCACTCTGATAGTTCATAAGCATCATTCCGTGTAATCTAAAGAGCAAATCTGGGCGATGCTGTCTTTGTTAGCCACATTACATAGATAGACATGGTGTGTAGTGAAGTCATTTCTCATTCACACTGCACAGATAGCGAGGCACAGAACTCACATTTGATTTGAAGTCATCTGATTGGATGACACGAACTTGGCTTACAAGCATAGTGCCTCCTGCTTTTTTTTGATTTTATCATTCTTCAAAATTTTATTCCTCTATTTTTTTTAGTACTTTGTGTTACTGATTTATAAGAATATATATGATTTTGATAGGTTTATTCAATAAATTAAAACTATTGATTATTTTTAACCTTGTAAAGCAAAACAACCATCTTTCCTAAATTTCTAATTTCTTTGTGAGGACTGTTGATTGCTCTCTTTTCCTGTAAACTATCTCTCAGTTTTTCTCCTTTTATAAGTCAGGTATAGAATCTTTCAGTTTTAATTTTTCTTTTTTTCTCCTTTTAGCATATGGCACCGTTTTAAACTACAGTCTGATTTAGACTGCTTTTTAAAATACTAGTCATAAGAAATTGAAAGATCATCTGTTTGTTATCCTTTTATATAAGAATACTGCATTTTACATATTTGGATATATTTTCCACCTGACTTTAAAAACCCATTTACTGGGGCTGGAGAGATGGCTCAGAGGTTAGAGAGCACTGACTGATCTTCCAGAGGTCCTCAGTTCAATTCCCAGCAACCCTGTAGTCGCTCACAACCATCTACAGTGAGATCTGATTCCTTGTTTCTGGCCTGCAAGCATACATGCAGGCAGAATACCGTATATATAAGAAATAAATATAAAAAAATAAAAGCCCATTTGTTACATACTTTTGTTCTACTGTAGATATAGTTATCTATACATTCTGTGTCTTCATTTAATGTTCTAATAATTTTTTCTCCAGTTATATTTACTCATACGAGTAATCACTAAGAACTGTGTACTGTTTTATTAGGTGATCATGTCATATTAACAGTTTTACTTTAGATACATAGTTGTTACCAGTTTCTAGTTTTGTAAATATACAATATTGATTATTGTGAGGAAAAGTTCTTTCATTTGTCTATATTTTCTTTTACAAAAAGATTCATTTATTTTATTTTATGTGTTTATTGGTATGTATGTATACCACCTGTATGCCTGGTGTCTCCAGAGGTGTCAGATCACATGGTACTGGAGTTATAGAAGGTTGTAAGCTGCTCTGTGGGTTCTGGTAAGTGAACCCATGTCCTATGCAAGAGCACCAAATGCTCTTAATCTCTGAGCCATCTTTCCCACATCATTTGGAAATATTTTCTCATACTTATTGCGTGATTTTACACACACACACACACACACACACACACACACACACACACACATGCTATTAGAAACTCAAAATTTTTAATATGATGGGCTGTTAATGTTCGTAAGGTTACTAAATTGTTTTCTACCCCTAATGGTTATTTCATTGCCTGCTACCACTTCCATGCTTACCTGTCCATATTCTTAATGGAAATAAGAATAACATCTACTTCAGAGGGTGGTTGTGAGTTTTTTTCTGAATTATTGTAAAACATTTAGAATATAGCCCAACAATGTAGAAAGCCATTAACTTTTACAGTATTAGTTTTTATTATCTTTGACTAAATTGGCAGGTGAAAATAATCTCTTACTGTTTGGTTCTTTGATTACTAATTTGATTACTAATTTTCTGTGAAAATTGTAGAATGTATGTGCATACTTGAGACTGGAGGCCAGAAGTCAATCTCGGGTCATTCTTCAGAAGCCATCCACCTTGTTTCTGAGACAGGAGTTCTCATTATCCTGGAGCTTCCCGAACCAGGAGAGCCTCAAGGATATGATCTCTGCAACTGTGATGCCGAGATTACAAGGCTATGCCATTAGGCTGGCTAATTTGTATGGGTTCTGTAGAGTTTTTTCTTCCCTCCCTCCCTCTGATCCTCCTTCCCTTCCTTCTCTTTTGGATTTGTTTTGCTTTTTTCCAGATAGGATTTGTGTATGTAATCCTGGGTGTCCTGGATTCTGTAGACCAGGCTGGCCTTGAACTCAGAGATCCACCTGCCTCTGCCTCAGAGTGCTGGGGTTAAAGATGTGGGCCATCCCTGCCCAGGTACCTTTCTTTTCTTTAATCTACAGATATTTTCAGTTTATGTAATTTAGTTTATGGGAAGTTTTTCTTTTTGGTATAGTTTCACATTTTTGAAAACTTGGAATCCCCTCCCTGCTAAAAGGTTCAATAAAGCTTGAGTAAGGCAGTGATTGAATTAAAAACAAATATGAAACTTTTTTATAGCTATGGGTTGAGAAAAGGATAAAAATTCTCATTCCTAATATAATCACTGTATTATTTTTAAATGAATTTTTCTCTGGCATTGTCTGAATCTTGTGTGGAGTATTCATATTTGCTTGCTGTTTTTGAATAACGATGTAGAGTCTACCTGTCTTATATCTTTACTGTAAATAAATATAATCGCACTATATATGTCTATTTACACTAAGTAGTGTAAGTATGTATTTACCATCTATATGTGTAGTGAATAAAAGAGGATGGTAAAGTTATCCTTGGAGGTAATGTTATTCATGTAGCTTTTTGTCAGTGTTTTGGTTGGCTCATGATCTTATAAAATAGATAATGAGGAAACAACTCCCCCTTTTTGCAATAAAAGTTGATACTGAAAAATTCTGTTTTGAGGCAGTTTTGTGCAAGTATGGAAATGAAATTAATATTTAATTTCATAGACTATACTTTTAGGTAGAATATTTAGAATGATAAATGACATGTTAAAGGCACATTTATGTTCCAAAGAAAGAGTTCTGGGAAGTACAGGAAGCAATGAGTAAGAGACAAGTGGGATTGATTCATGATCCAAAGCAGCTGGTCACTTACGGCTTCTAGTGATGCCTACATTTAAAAGGTAACAGTCGTGTTCATATATATCGAGGATATTTATATGAAGAGAAAATTATTTGGACAAATACAAGACTGCTCATAAACAATGCCAACAAAGGAGTAACTTAGGAAACTAGCAAATCTAGAAAATGAGAATTAATATTATTTGCATTGGAATCCATTGGAAAATGGAATCATCCCCCAGGGAGCTTAGTGGGTAGGATAAACTAGCTGCCTGTAATTTCTGTAAGTCATGCTTAAGAACACATTACATGAGAGCTTTCTGGGAATGCTTTAAAATGGGTAAGGGCAGACTGGATGACCTAGGTGGTATGTTCTGACTTGCAGACACCAAGATAACGTGTGCATTCTGCTCTTCAGCACTAATGTACTGAAGGGATTATTTACTGGCAAATTCAATGAACCTTTTTAAATATTAGGATTAGATTTCTTTGAAAACTAAATATCTGTCTTGATGTTTTGATTTAATATTTTTCCACTTGTCCTTATTCAAGCTATCTTATTTTTTCATGAAATTTTTTTCTTTGACTAAATATCTTGTTGTTTGTTGTTAGCCTTTACTTTTAACTTAGCATTTGAGGCCATTGCTATATATTGCTTTTAACACATAATTAATATTGTAAAGAATTATAACCTATGAAATACTGTCAGTGATGGGCTGCTCAGTCCAAGCAGCACAGATTCACTACAGCAATGAAAGAGTTCTTAATGGGATTGATAGTTTGAGATCAGTTGAGGACAGTGGTTGCAGAGGTTAAAACTGTGAGGCTCTCAATTGGGTTATGGGAAGAAATACGAGAACTTCTATTTATTTTTTCTTTTAAGTCTTAGTAAATGTAAGTTTCTGAACATTTACATGGATGGGCCGTGGTACCATCACTAACTTCAAAAATTGTGGTACATGTTTCCACAGAGAGGTAGGTGTCCAGAGGCTCTCTCACAAGTGTGCATCTAAAAATGTTTATGTAAGGGGTTTGTAGATTATGTTATATGGGATAATAATAATAACAACAAAACAAAACTTCAGCGCTGGGTATTAAACTTAAGGTCTCATGCATGTTAGACAAGTGCACTGTCACTGAGCTACATTCCAGGACTCTTTCTTTTTAGAAATAATAATCCACTCTGTAGCCGTGGCTGGCGGAGAACTCAGGATTCTCTGGCCTCGCCTTGTATGTATAGTTTCTAATAAAGCTGTTGCCACTGCGTTCTTTTCAGAAAGTCTTTTTCTATGCCAATGAGTTCAAGGCTATTCCCCAGTTTCTTGTCTCTCAGATTCAGTGTTTATGTTGAGGTCTTTGAACTATTTTGAATTGAGTTTTGTGCAGGGTTATAAGCATGGGCCCATTTGGATTCTTCAGCTTGTAGCTGTCTAGTTCATCAGCACATTTGTTGAAGATGCTGTTTTTTTCCCCAATGTGCATTTTTTGCTTCTTTATCAAAAATCGGGTGTCCATAGGTGTGTAGATTTTTGTTTGGTTCTTGAGTGTAATTTTATTGATCAGTGTGTCTGTTTTTATTCCAATTGTGTGCTGTTTTTATTACTATACTCCTGTAGTACATCTTGAAGTCAGGGATGTTGATAGCTCCAATTGTTCTTTTATTATTCAGGATTGGTTTAGCTATCTTGAGTTTTTTGTGGTTCCATGTGAAGCTAAAAACTGTCCTCTCAAGATCTGTGAAGAATTGTGTTGGAAATTTGTTGAGGATTGCATTGAACCTGTCAGTTGCTTTTGGTAGAAAAGCCAGTTTTTATTATTAATTCTTCTAATCCATGAGCATGGGATATTGTTTTAAAAAGATTTAATTATTTTTATTTTATGTCTGTAAGTGTTTGTTTGCATGTGTGTGAGTGGCGAGTTTGAAATGTGCTCAGAGGCCGGAAGAGGGTGTTGGATACCTTGGAGTTGAAATTACAGATGATTGTAAGGTGCCATGTGGGTGCTGGAAACCACACCTGGTTTCAAAAAGCTACACATGCTCATATCCTCTGAGCCATGGAAGTCATTTCCAATAAAAAATAAATCTTCTAATTAACCACACTGGATTTGAGCAATGATCATCGAAACACATTGGAAAGACAGACAAGAGTCATAGTTGTGTAAAGTATTAGTATCCACTATCATTGACAGTGAAACCTTATAGTGATAATTGTTGTGCCTTGTGGTGTTGGCTAACTGAATGTCATTATGAGCATTAGTAAGTAATTAAAAATACCATTTTACGTTTGTTAATTTATCCTTTAAAAAGTTGTATATGTTTCATAATGTACACATTTGCACAGAGGTACTCATAATTTATACACCCTTGCATCACAATTTTTAAATCTGCAAATGATCAAAAGAATTTTGAGCTGAATTATTTCCTGATAAGTTTTGGTGAAAATGTGTTACATTTGTAGTTGAGTGACCTGGGTTATGTATGTCTCTGTAACCATGTTGGCCTAGAAGTTTCTATGTAGCTTAGCTGTCTTGAGCTATTCATATTCCTGTTGGCTCAGCTTCTCAAATCCTGGGATTACAAGTATGAGTCGCCATGCTTTATTTGTATAATCATTTTAATTACACCATCAAAATGTTTTATACATTATCTTGTTATAATGCTGTTGTCTTAAATCATCTTCAGTTGGTGTTCCCATGCTGAAGTAGTGGAATGAGTGCTGTTAATAGCTTATAGAATTAGTCATTATACATGAAGTAGATGTTTAGTGCTATGATCTCTAGAACTTACTCATAATGGAAATTGGATGTAAGTCAAGAAATGTGAGTCGTTAAATATTTTTAGGAAGTGCTTTTTTAATAATTCTGAGGACAGATAAGAACATGTTAATTGTGTTTTAGCAAATCTTTTAAGTGCTTTCATCTAATAGCTAAGAATTATTTATCATAATTATGCTCATTGAAGAAAAATTAATACCAAAGTAGTTCTCAAATGGTCTTTTTCCTTCTACATTAAATAGGTTAGGCATTTGCTTTGTTCTTTCTGTTCATACAGGCTTCAAAGGTAGCCATCAATGTAGAATTAATTAGTGGAATCAAAATTAATAAGATTTTGCTATATTAAGTAATTCCAGCTCTATTCTAGTTTTCTTCATATGAATTTGACTAGCATTTTCTTGAAAGAAGGAAAATTAGGTTTATTTTAATCTATATTTAAAAATAGAAGACCATATTTTCTTATGAGTTAATTACCTCTACTAACTATTCTTTCTTGATCTTAGTAATATTGTTTTTTTATGTGTGTGTGTTTTCATTCTTGATTATTTTAGTTATTTCAAGAGTTTTTGTTGTAGTAAAGCTAAGGTTAATTTTCCAAATACTTTTATTATTTTCAGAAATGGTATGTAATTTTTATAAATGACCAAACATCATTTTGTGGGATACTTGCCAATTTCATTATTACTGCATTGTAAGAGAAGACAAATCATGGGGACTGGGTATGTAGCCCTGTTTTTAGAGTGCCTGCTTAGCTAACATGAGTGATGTCCTGAGTTTATTCTCTGACACCACAGAAAGCCAGGCCTGGTGGTGATATAGAACTGTAGTTCCAACTCTCGGTTGTTGGAGACAGGATGATAAGTTCAGCATCATCGTTATCTATATTAAGAGTTTAAGGCTAGTCCAAGAAACATGCAGAAGTTCAAGGTCATCTTTGGCTACATAGTGAATTTCTATTTAGGTGAATTTATGTGTTAAGAAGATGTGTTGGGTGGCCATTAAGAGATAGGATTGGGACATTATAGTTTTCTTTAAAACACGTGTGTTTGTGTATGAAGGTGCGTGTGCGTGCATGCTGGTATCCATACTTGCATGTGATCTGGGATTGGAGGTCAGAAGAGAATGTTGACTGTCCTTCTATCACTCTCAGCATGCTTCTTTGAGGCAGGATCTCTCCCTGAATGTGGGGCTTGCATCTTGCCTGGGTTGGGACCCCAAGGTCCTCCTGTTTCTGTACCATCTGGGCTGTGGGATGCTTGTCGGTGTTGCTTGGCTTGTTGCTTGGGTGCTGGGATTTTAATTTCCGTCCTTTTGATCCCAGAACAAACACTCTTAGCCAATGCTTCATTCCTCCAGCTCCACATTCTAACAACGTTTAAGACCTAAATGTCCTATAGTCTACTTGTAAAGCTTGTGCTATGCTCTTTGCTAATATTTGTCCTGTATTTCCCTTATTTTTCCTCTGTATAAGAGCAAAATGATACAACACTTTTCAGTATTCCTATGAAGATGGATTGCATTCTTTTCATCTTTAGAATGAGTTGCCTGTTTATCTTGGGCTTCCAGAGAGACAATAGCCCATCATTCCAGGGAGGTAGCAGACACAACCTCATGCATGGTGGCTGAGAGCTCATTTTGAATCACAAACAGACAGCAGAGAGCATCCTGGGAATGGTGTAAGGTTTAGACACTTTTAAGCCTACCCCGAGTGATACATTTTCTTCAGCAAGGCCACAACTAACCCTTCTCAAACAGTTCTACCAACTGGGGACCAAAGATACAAACATATGAGCCTATGGGGGGACATTCTCATTTAAACTATCACAAAGCCTATTGCCAGTGACATGCTTCCTCCAGCAAGGTCACGCCTCCTAAACTTACCCAAACAGCACCAACTTTCAGTGGCTGTCTGCAGCTGTGTATCTCTGATGTTGACATCTACAGTAGATCCTAATCTTAGATATAACCAATGTAGGACCCAATACTGACTATATTTCTCAATATTTTAAATGAAATTCATTTGCACTTGGCAAGTTGAAAATTCAACAGTTATACATGAGTACTTGAGGCACTAATTAAGGATCAGCTTTTTTTCTTTTACTGTGTACCTCAAACTGGCTACTAACTTCAATACCTCCTCCTGCATCGCCAGTGCACTGCTGTCTAATAAAAGAGGTAATCCCTAGTGCTGGAGTCCTTAATATATGCTTAATATGCTATTAAGACTTGCTAGGATTAACTCTACCTGGGTGTGTGGTTCATGTGTGTATCCATGTGTGAGGGTTAGTGGTGTGTATGGCTCGTGTGTATGCATGTGTGAGGGGTGTGGTTGTGTGTATGCCTGTGTGAGGGGTGTGGTTGTGTGTATGCATGTGTGAGGGGTGGTGGTGTGTGGTTGATGTGTGTATGCATGTGTGAGGGCTGGGGTTGTGTGTTGTTGATGTGTGTATGCATGTGTGAGGGGTGGTGGTGTGTGTGGTTGATGTGTGTATGCATGTGTGAGGGCTGGTGGTGCATGTGGTTGCCAGAAGTTGATGTTGGTCGCCTTCCTCAGTTGATTCATCTTGTTTTTTAAGGGTTGTTTTCTCCCTAGGATCTGGAGCTCAATGATTGGCTAGACTGGATACTGTCAGGTCCCAGGATTGACCTGTCTCATCTTCCCAAGACTGGTCTTGCAGGTGTACACCACTATTCTTGGTGTTTAATGTGGGTGCTGTGCATCCAAATTTAGGTCCTGACTGCAGCAGTTTACTGACTAGTGTTTTTATTGGAGATTTTGGGGATTTTAGAGTGGTGGAGAAGGTTTGAGTGCCATGGCTGAGCAGGCCTGATGGAAGCAGCGAGCAGAGTGAAGCTAATGCTGTCTAGGACATCAGAGAGAAAGAGAACCATTTCTTAGGGGAGAAATAAATAAAGCTATCTTTTAAAAAATTAAATACCAGATGCAAAATAGAAAACACTCATTGCCTACTGATATAGCACTCATCTAATTAGAATGTGAGTGAATAATTTGACAGGTCCAAGGTTAGTGCTGACGACAGCTCACGGACATACACGGCATTCATTCTCTTAAACTGTGTTTATCTGGAGTTAGCAATATATGTCTTGTGCAGCTGATTAATGGTGAAAGTAGAGGCCTTATCATGTGTGTATTTGTCCAGTTTTATTCTATTGTGGCTAAATTTAAATTGTTTTTTAGTTTGTCAGTTTGTTTTTATTTAATTGGTAACTGTAAAATTAATTTGTATGTGTCAGAAATCTGCTTATATTCAGTTGATAGTATGTCTTTTTAAGAAAAAAAGTAATTGGATATTTATAAACAAACTTAATAATTGCCTAAGACAGTTCTGTGTAATGCTTTAAGCAAATTTTGCAGTGTATCTCTGAACTTAGTTTTCTTAACTTTATGATTGCTTGCAATTATAAATATTCACCAGAGTCAAAATACAGCAAACTCACGGTGAAGAGAGAGTGGGCAGAGCAGGTGGGACCAGTGAGAGCCACATTCAGATGCATACCCAGGATGCTGCACCGAGATCAAGAGAAAGCTTAGTCTTGAGCTTTGAGCATTCTTAACAGGAAAGGACCCAAGCACAGCAGCTTCCCCGGTGTGCTTTAATAAGATCGTGGCCAAACAAGTTTAGAGATAAATGATACTATACATCCTTGTAGAACAGTTATATTCACATCAGCAATATAAAGGTTTTTGGAAATCCTATGGTTAAAATTTGAACTGAGGATGAGTAGTATTTGCCTGCAATCCCGGTATTTGGTTGGTTGAGGCAGACGTATCATAAATCCAAATCCAGCTTGGGCTAAACAAAGACACTAGGCTCAAAAACAAAACAAAGCAAACACAAAAACAGCGTCAATAAAACAAGATCTGTGCAGCTCCCGTTTCCTCCTGTGTCCTTGCTGCCCCTTGCTCCCTGCCCCTCGCTCCCTGCCCCCTTGCTCCCTGCCCCCTTGCTCCCTGCCCCCTTGTTCCCTGCCCCTTTCACCTAACACCTGTTGACATTTCTTCTTTGAGAATTAGGGAAATGTTGCTTTTAGCTCACAGAGCGGTGTTTGGGCAGGAGAAGCAGAGCATTGTATATTTGTGGGTTTCCCTTTCAGGCCCTATGCATAAAAGCAGATTCTGTGCAGTGTTATGGGCCTTATTTCTTAAGAGGTGGTCGTAATAAATTTAGATGATCACTGTCATATGGTTAAATTTTAAATTGCTTACAAACTGTCCTATAGAAATTCAAAGTCTTAAGATTTTAATTTCTATACTGTAGATTCAGCTTTCTTGCTAGTGAAAATCTTTCTCTGCTTATTTGTAAATGATACTGTTTTAAAAGGAAATTGATGGGCAGAGGTTAGCGATGAGCAGGGAATACACTGAAGACCGCCCAGTCAGCTCTCTGTTAGGTGAAGTGCTGCACCTTCTGCCATTATAAGCAGATATCACAACGGGAGCAGGATTATCAGTCTGCAGATAATGTGTGATAGCTGTGGTGCTCAAGGCATGATTGTGCTCAGCTCTGTGAGGTCATTCTGTTGGGACAAGAGGGCAGGGAGGAGCGTGGACCTAAATGACTCATGGACAGAAAGATAGAAACACCACAGAAAGCTTTTCTCTCAGGAAACAAAAGTTAGTTCAGGTTGTGGGACGAGAACACTTGACAGACAACTCGACCCCTACCTCCCTGCTGCCCTGTTCTGCCTTCCCAGATATGGCAATCACTTTTGTGAGGTCTTTTTCATATTTTAATAACAGCCTTCCAGTTTTAACCTTTACGTTATATGAAATTTTAAAAGCATATCTATTTGAACCCCAAACTTTTAATTTATAATATCAAGGAAGAAATTGTTCAAAATACCTAAATATTGTGGTTGTTTTTCAGTGGAACATACATAAAAGTAATTTTCATTTAAGTTATTGGGAGACAAGCTCTATCTATTTTTAATGTAAATATAATGAAGGTTTCTTTTCCTTTTTTTAGGCAAGAGTTCAACATTGCATCTGTTCTGTAGCCAGTGACCACTCAGTAGGACTTCTAAGTTTACGGGAGAAAAAATGCATCATGTTGGCTTCGCGCCACCTGTTTCCTATTCAGGTGATCAAGTGGAGGCCGTCTGATGACTACCTGGTGGTGGGATGCACAGACGGCTCTGTGTATGTCTGGCAGATGGACACTGGTAAGAATAAACGTGGAGAAGGGATAGGAAGTTAAAAGGATGCATTTGATTTCCTGAACATAGTTCTTTATATGAAAATAATGTATTTATACTTCTTATAACTATCCTTTCTCATCTTATTTTTATCCATAAAGGCCTATGTAGCATCTATCTATTTGGAATAATCTGTAGAGTGGTTTGACAGCTCTTAAAGGCATGCAGTTGAGGATAATGTGCAGAGGACGACAAATTTGCAGTGATGTTGATGCTATCCATGGGGTTAATTGCCAAGCAAGCTGAAAGAGCTAGTTTTGTCTCATGCTCAGAAACAGTAGAAAAAGATAAAACCAACTGTAGAGGATTTGCAAACCGAATTCATTAAAAGGTAGACATAGTGAAGAGAAACAAAGCTGAAACCAAGATGGAATTGAAAACTTTAATATCCCAACTAGAAAATTAAGGGGAAAGCTTTAAGGTAGAATGAACCAAGTATAAGACAGAATATAATGTCTCAAAGATAAAGTAGAGGAATTGGACCACTCAAGAAAGAATATGAAAAATGAAAAAACAAAGACAAAAGGAACCTGCAAGAACTTTGTGACATTATGAAAAGCCAAATATTTGAATTATAGACATAGATGAAGGAGAAGAATGTAAGTCATTGGCATAGATAAGATTTTTATTTTTATTTTTATTTTTTTTTTCAGTTTTACCAGCTTTTATTATAAACACCAGCACATTTCAAGTTCCCTCTTTTTGATCACAAATATAGGACTTTTTTCTTCTCCTCTTAAGTATACAGCATGAGACACAGTGTCTGGGCACTCCAGCTCTTACAGAAATTTTCTTAGGACAAACTTAGGGATATTATCCACAGCCCACATCCTCAGCCACATCCTTTGACATCCAGATGGACAACGGCACAGGATGCAGACTCCTTGCCAAGTGCCACCTTCTTAGGTGGGCGGAGAAAACTTCCTCAAATCAAGGAAAAGACACACCCATACAGATGCGAGTGGCACAGAACACCAGACAGACAGGGCTTGAGAAGATAGGACCTACAGCATATTATATTTAAAACACTAAATATACCGAACAAAGAAAACATTAAAAGGAGCAAGTGAAAGACCATAGGTTACAGATGAGGAAAACCCATCAAAATAACTGCTGATTTCTAAATGGAAACTTTGAAATTCAGAAGAGCCTGGAGCAATGCACTCCATCCTGAGAGACCACAGGTGCCAACCTAGACTTCTGTACCCAGAAAAACTGTCTTCCATAGTTAAGGAGTTAGAAAAGCTTTTCTGTATTCAGACAGGCTAAAAAGTTCTACTCAGCAGACCAGTCCTAAGTAGAATATGGGGAACAATACTTTAGACTGAAGACTACACAGTAAACAAATGAAGCTATCACTGCTGAAACAAAATGTATGACTAAACAATAAAGCCAAATCTAAAATAATTGCAGGTACTTCTCATGTTTCTTTTAATAATAACTTTAAATATTAGTGGCCTCGGTTCTTGTGTCAAAAGATATAGGTTAGCTGAATGAATTAAGTAGCAAAACCCACTTTTCTGTTGTCTACTAGCAACTCAGCTTAGCTTCAAAAATAGGCAGCACAATAAGGAGGAAGGATGGAAAAGAATACTGCCAGCCAATGAGACCACAGAGCAAGCAGTGTTCCTGTTTGTTGACAAAATAGACTGCAAGTTAAACTAATCAGAAGAGACGAAAATGACACTTCATCACAATCGGGACCGTTAACCAAGAGAACCTCAAAGTCATAAACATGTATGCAGAAACTCTGGTGAACCCACTTTCATAAAAAATTAAATACATAGATTAAGATCAATCCACTAACAATGAGTGGTTTCAGTAACGACTTTCTCCAGTAGACAGGTTATTTGGACAGAGAGAGAGCGGGGCAGGATCAGAATCAATTAACACCGAACATCAAATGACTTAACATATATCGACAGAGTATTCCACCCAAACTCCAAAAGAGTATACTTCTGCCCAGTGGACACATGGAAGCTTCTATACAATAAACTGCATGCATGGACAGAAAGCAAATCTGAATAAATTCAGAAAGTTTGAAATAGTTCTGTGTATCCTATTTGAACATAGCGCTACAAGGCTTAAAATTAACAGCAAACAAATCATGACTAGTATATAGTACAGAAGCTCATTGAGATGAAGCAAATAATCACTGAATGATGAATGGTCAATGAAATAAAAGGAATAGAAAAATTCCGGAACTAAATGACAATGTAAACACAATACAGTGATACCTCTGGGACACATTAGAAAACATTTCTGCAAGTGAAACTCTAGTTCTAAGTGCCTACATTAAAAAGCTAGAAGGAACCCAGATGACTAACTTGATGATACTAAAATCTAGACCATAACAAGAAATAATAAAAATCAGAGCAGAAATTATTGAAACAAACAAAACAATACAAAGAATCAATCTATGATAAACAGATTATCAGATTGTTCAGATACCAAACAAACTCAGACTGTCATAAAGGGATAATTTAAAAATCTGTGCTTCATTAAATTGGGAAATATAAATGAAATGAATTAATTTCTAGGTTCATCCAAACCACCAGATTTAAACCAAGAAGAAATCAACAATCTAGCAGAGCCACAATAAATGAAGAGAAAAGCCTTCTGATTAAAATCAGCCAGGCCCAGATGGATTTACAGCAGAATCTTACCAGGCTTTCTAAGATCTACAGCTAATCCTGCTTACATTAATAAAAAAAAATAGATGCAGAAGGAATACTTTTAAAATCTGTCTATGAAGCCAGTGTGTCTGACTGTAATACCCAAACCAAGTAATACAAAGAAAAAAAGAAAACCATAGACTAACCTATCCAATGAACACAATTAAAAAAAAAAAAACAAAACTCAATAACAAACCAGTTAATGGCATACCTCAAAAGGATTTTCATCATCACCAAATCGACTTTTTCCCAGAGATGCAAGGATGGTTCAGTAAATGTAATAAACCACATACATTGGCTTAAAGACAAAAATTACATGATCACTTCAAAAGATGAAGGAAAATCCCTTGTTAAAAGCCAGCATGTCTTCTTAATAAAAGACCTAGTGTGTAGGGCTTGAGAGAACATATTCTAACATAATTAAGGCTATAGATTATAAAACCAAAGCCAGTATCCCTCAATGATGAAAAACTTCAGGCAGTCCCTGTGCATTTGCAAAGGAAATACAGCAACTGAAGTATGACACATGAATGAGTAAGAAAGATATTTGAGGATATCTAACCTAAACAAACAGAAAAGCACTCAGTATGAGCAGGTTCACATTTGAGCCACCAGTTCCCCAGATACTATGTTGATGGCTCAAGTAGCTTTCAGAGTTTAAATACATTTCATACATCAAAAATCCTGCCTGAATCTGATTTATAGAGCTTCATTTTTTATTGATATGATAAATAAATAAGTTTAATAAATAAATAATGTCAATACTTTCAGGATGTATCTTCCTGACTCTACAGGGGCCTTTATATCACTAGCTACAGCTTGAACAGCAAGAAGAGGAAAAACAAAGTGTTGAAATACAAAATAAATCTGGCTTCCTTGTTTCTATCTATTGGCTTCTCCCCACCATGGATTGCAAGAACTCTATCTGAAGCTGTCAACTAAATATGCAATTAACAACTAGTAGTTAATGCTACACATAGGCATATTAGAATACGCATAACACCCCAAACCCTCTAGCTCTCGTGTAGTTTATAGTTCTGGGCTTGAAGAGGCAGGTAAAAGTTTAAGTAAGGAGAGCTGTCTTCACAGTTAAGAGCACTTACTGCTACTGCAGAAGACTCAATTTTAGTTCCCAGCATCTGCATGGCAGCTCGCAACTGTCTGCAACTCTACTTTCAGAGGCTCTGACTCCCTCTGCTAGGCTTTGCAGGCATCAAGCATTTGTGCAGTACACACACATGCATGCAGCCAAAACAGCCATGAGAATAATTTTATCTTAAAAAAACATTTAATATACAGTTGGTGAGCTGGTAATTAGAATTATGGAGACACTAAAACAGAAAAGAAATTAAAATAATTCAGGAGTCTGAAAGGTGGTAATGAAGCTCAGGTTATGCAGGAGGAAGCTTGTGTTCTAAGAAGTATGCAGATGGAGATAAACGGAAGGGAAGGCAAGAGGAGGTACTTGAAGTTGCTCTGAGTATAAATAGTACTTATCTCATACACACAGGAAACATTTAATTCGTGAAGCTAAGACTCTCAAAGGGGATGTAGCACAGTGGTAGGGCACTTCCTGCCTAGCACGTATGAGGCCTGGGCTTGATAACCAGCAACGAAGAAGAAATTTTTTCAAGACTAAATAGAGAAGACAGAATACTTCCTTTCCTTCCTGTTATCTGGATGCTCCTTAGAGAAACAAAGGCTTCAGAAATGATTGAAGGAGAAAATGGACCCATTTTAGTTTTGTTGTTGTTTAATGTCGATGAAAGGTGAGTTCATTGGTGTTTGTAAGTGATGTGGAAGTGACAGACTAGTCAAGAACACCGTCCAGGGAAACAAGGGGAAAAGCGTGGCTTTGAATTGCTTTTACTGGGAAGGTGGACGAAGCCTTAAGGGAGAGGAATAATTGTGGACTCTACATGGAGACTGAGTATACAAAGGAAGCACAAGGGAATGTTTGTGGGTGAGTACTGGTGAGACATTCCTACAGAAACTGCTACCCTTTCTGTACCAGACAAACAACAGTCCATAGGATTGTGTCCTAAGTGCGGCCCTGCTGCCTTCCAGGTGCGCTGGACCGCTGTGCGATGGGGATAACAGCCGTGGAGATACTGAACGCTTGCGATGAGGCCATTCCTGCTGCAGTAGACTCACTTAGTCACCCCGCAGTCAACCTGAAACAAGCCATGACAAGACGTAGTCTTGCTGCCCTTAAAAATATGGCCCACCATAAACTGCAAACCCTTGCAACTAACCTCTTGGCTTCTGAGGCCTCTGATAAGGTGAGCTTTGTATATGTTTTCTTCAGTCTGTGGGTTGCATGGGAGGTCATTTAGGTCATTTAGGTTTGGGTGTCTCTGAATTTTGAGAGGCAACACTGATGCAAAATAATCTTGTGATTTTTAGTTGGATGTATCCAGCATAATTTTGGAATGTTTGGCATACTAAACATTTTAACAAAGTAAATTATTTTTTGCCATTCAAATATCTTAAAATTATATTTAATGAACTAAGTCCGATTTTCTAACTGTCATTTACCATCAAGACACTAGCTTAAATCTCCATTCGGCAGAAGGTTGCACCAGCAGTCCCAAGCCATTAATCTGGTCCCCATTCTTTGTTTTACAAAGCTCAGCCTTTTGTTTGTTTTGTGGTCTTTGTTTATTCTTGATTTCCATTTTTTAATGGTTAAACTTGTGTATAAATACTGAAGGGGTTGAAAAGCTCACCTGTAAACTGATAATTAGCCATTAATCAGCAAATGCTGGCAGTATATGAAATGCTGCAGACTGTCCCATAAACCACATCCTCCAGTAATTGGCATTGATATCACCCTTTGATCAAGCTTTTTTTGTCCCCCAAGACATTAATGTTTTATCGGCTCTGTTGTATTTTATATTTCATTAGTTAGACTTGTGAAATCCTTCTGTGGCTTTTCTCCATGGTTTCAGGTTCATGCTCTGAAGTTTGAGGAGAAATCACAGCTTAGATGTGTTTGTTGTGCTTTTCATTCGTTTCAAAGAATCATATATTCTACCTAGAAAGTCATTGTCTCATATGATTTGACATGATTTTAATTTTGTGCATATTGTAAAACAAGGTACTAAAGAAAGCATGTGTCCGTGTTTTGTTTTTTCTTCCCTTGTTGATAAATTTAAGAAATTAAATACACATTCTTTTTCTTGATGGTAGCTTCTAGAAATACGAAAACAGGAAAATAATTATATAGCAGGAAAATTATAGAAAACTATGCAGTATATAGTCCTATTTACAAATGGCTTTCGTGAGTGGTCAGTGTTCATTATGCGCCTTTACAGTCTTGTTTGCCCCTCCTTTACTAGCATATTTTATAATGCAGTTGATGGTGGGAGCAGCAGACAGCTGCTGTAGAGCAACTCTTGCCTACACAGGAATCGGTTATAGGAGAGGGAAAAGGCCGAGGAGGCTGAGGCTGCAGGACAATCACTTCATGAAAAATGTATGCTGGCTGTACCATTAAGGATTTCTCTTAACTGTTTGTGCGTGCTGTCACAGTCTCTGTGAGTTCCTATGTGCACCAGCTGTGTTGTGTCTAGAAGATGCTGTTTCCTTGGAGTCATCTACTACCTCTGGCTCCTAGAAGCTTTCCATTTTTTTCTTCCAGATAGATCCCTAAACCTTGAGGGAAGGGGGTCTGATAAAGATTTTCCTTTTAGGACTGAGTCATTAGGAGTCATTTTATTGCTATTTTTTTTTAGCAGAATAATAGTATTAGGTTTTCTCCTAGGGCCCATGACCTCTCTGTTGTATGATACTTTACTCTGGCTTTTTGGGGGGCCCACCACCCAGCTACCAAGTAAATCATACATGGAGACTTATTCTTAGATATGAATGCCTGGCTGTAACTTGGCTTGTTTCTTGTCAGCTTTTCTTACATTAATCCAACTACCTTTTGCCTCTAGGCTTTTATCTTTCTCTTTTTCTGTATACCTTACTTTACTTCTTTCTCCGTGGCTTGCTGTGTGTCTTGGTGGCTGACCCCTGGTATCTTCCTCTCATTGTTCTCTTGCTCCTTGTTCTCTTTCCTCCCAGATTTCCTATTTATACTCTCTGTCTGCTAGCCCCACCTATGCTTGTTCCTGCCTTGCTATTGGCCGTTCATTTCTTCATTAGGACCATCAGGTGTTTTAGATGAGCACAGTAACACAGCTTTATAGAGATAAACAAATGCAGCGTAAAGAAAAGTCACACACCTGAAAATAATATTCTCCAGTGTTTCTCTAGTCTCAGTTTCTGGCCTTATTAACAGTATCAGGTGTGGGTTCCATCTCCTAGAATGGGCTATTAATCCAACCAAAACATGTTTGGTTACTCCTATAACATTTAAGCTGCTATTGCGCCAGTATTTCTTGCAGGTAGGTCACTGGTGTCAGTCTGGTGAGATTAGTTACTTCTGCCCTCCTCTAGTTGTGTGTATCATATGTTCTATCACTATGATGGAACTCAGTGGTAAAACTTCTAGTTGGGCAGCAACTTCATTTCTCCATGTTCAGTGATGTAAGTGGTGACTTCAGCAATAGGGACTTACCATCAGGTTGTGGAAGGTAACCAGTAATACTGACAATTACCTGTAATGTTTGTGGGTGTGGTCTGTGGGGCCTCTTTGACCAACAATTCAACAAGATGCAACTCATACTGGTACTGGGGATTTTACTTCATATCATATGTCTAGTTTATGCATTGCCTCCTCCATTAAATGGTAGCTCCATTTAAATTGCCTACTCCATTATATTAGTCTAGAAGAAATCCAGAAGTTCTCATCCTCTGTGGGAACAAAAGCAGAACCTCTTTTACAAAGCACAGATCCTTAGACCTGTATTTTAAAGTCAAGATACCTTTCTTAGCAGTTCCTAGAATCAAATGTCTCTCTCCAGTCAAAACACCAAAAGAAAACACAATATATATAATCCAAATTCTCTGTACACATTCCATCTTTCCATGGCTTATTATATTTTTACTTCTTTTAATCTGACTGTCTGTACTCTTTAAAAACTTACTCTTTTTCTTCCATTCTTTTTGAGGCCTTCAATTCATTCTCTCCATTTCTGAGGGCGATCTCTCAGCGTCTCCCTAGTTAGCGATCTCACTGGGGCCTCTACCTGTAGTGCTTGCACTACAGGATGGTACGTGAGCCAGCAACTAGGCTGGAGATTTAAAAACATACACATACATTCAGAGATACGGGGACATGGGTCATCTTTGAAACAAGAGTGTCCCCTTTATTGTGCTTAGGGGCAGCTTATGTAGTGCTCTGGCCACGCCCCAGCTCTCGGGATCTTTCAGCTGCAGCCACCAGAACCCCCTCCTCTGCCATCAGGGTCTTGTGCTCAGAACAGCTGAAGGCTGCTCAGAGCAGAGAAAAACAAGTTGTTTACAGGAAATTCAGGGTCTGGGTGGTCCGCAGTCCCCAACATACCATGGTCATTCATGTCAGCTATTTCTATCCTGCTCCCCCCAATATAATTTTCTTCTGCCTGCAGAACCACTTATGACTTTTTAATGCAAGTCTGCTCACAGTACATTTTCTTAATTGTGGATTGTCTGGCAGTGTCCTCTGTTTAAGAGTTTTGTAACTTGACTCATGAGGGTCACCCTGGGGCCTTATACATATTAGTTATTTTTAAATTTATCTATCTATCTCTATCTATCTATCTATCTATCTATCATCTATCTATCTATCTACCTAATTTTTAGCTTCTTTATTTATTTATTAATAATTTCCACTTCCTCCCATCCTCCCATTTCTCTACTACTCCCCTCCCCCTCACTCTCCAGTCTTTTCTCATTTTTTTAAAATTTATTTATTTATTATGTATACAATATTCTGTCTGTGTGTATGTCAGCAGGCCAGAAGAGGGCATCAGACCTTATTACAGATGGTTGTGAGCCACCATGTGGTTGCTGGGAATTGAACTCAGGACCTTTGGAAGAGCAGGCAATGTTCTTAACCTCTGAGCCATCTCTCCAGCCCCCCCCCCCTTTTTTTTTTCTTTTCTCATTTTATATACCAATCCCAGGTCCCACTCCCTCCTCTCCTTCCGCTCCCTCCCACCCTCCCATTCACTCCTCAGAGAGGGTAAGGCTTTCCATGGGGAGTCTACATAGTCTAGCACATTACTTTGAGGTGGTACAAGGGCCTCCCCACTATTTCTAGGCTGAGTTAGGTATCCCTCCAGAGAGAATGAGCTCCAAAAGCCAGTTCAAGCAGTAGGGATAAATCCTGGTCCCACTGCCAGTGGTCCCACAGACTGCCCCAACCATACAACTGTCATCCACATTCAGATGATCTAGTTTGGTCCTATGCTAGTTCCTTCCCTGTCTGGCTGGAGTTGGTGAACTCCCATTAGCTCAGGTAAACTGTTTTAGTGGGTTTTCCCATCATGCATATTCTTGACTTCTTTGCTCATGTTCTCACTCTTCCCACTCTTCAGCTGGACTTTGGGAGCTCAGCTCAGTGCTCTGCTGAAGATCTCTGCCTCTGTTTTCATCAATCTCTGGATAAAGGTTCTATGATGACATTTAAGGTAGTCATCTATCTGATTACAGGGGAAGACCAATTCGGGCACTTTCTCCTTTATTGCTTAGGGTCTTAGCTGAGGTTATCCCTGTGGATTCCTGGGAATTCCCCTGGTGCCAGGTTTTTTGCTAGCCCCCTAATGATCCCCTCAATCAAGATATCTCTTTCCTTGCTCTCCCTCTCTGTTCTTCTCCCATCTCGACCATCCCGTTCCCTCATGTTTTCCTCCCCCTCCCTTCTCCTCCCTTCTGCCCTCCTATCTCCCCTCACCCCCAAGCTCCTAATTTTCTTAGGAGTTCTTGTGTATTTCCCCTTGACAAGGGGATCCATGTATGTCTCTCTTAGGGTTCTCCATGTTCCCTAACTTCTCTGGGTCGTGGACTGTAAGCTGGTTATCCTTTGCTTTATGTCCAATATCTACTTATGAGTGGGTACATACCATGTTTGTCTTTCTGGGTCTGGGTTACTGCACTCAGAATATTTTTTTCTAGTTTTATCCATTTGCATGCAAATCCAAGATGTTACTGTTTTTAACCACTGTGTAGTACTCCATTGTGTAAATGTACCATGTTTACTTTATCCATTCTTCGGTTTTGGGGCATCTAGGTTGTCTCCAGGTTCTGGCTGTTGTGAATAATTAAGCCCTCTATTCAGATGATAATCAGATAAGTCATCTTTCTCTTTTCCTCTGGCCTTCCTTGCCCACCAGTCTAATTCTTGCTGCAGTTCTCCATTAAAGCGTGTTTACTTGTTATATATGTGAAAGAGTACTGTAGGTTGTACATGCATGAGCTCTTTCATGTGTACATGAGTGTATATATAGCTTACTAGTAATTTATATCTTAAAATTATTTTATAGTTTTGGATAAAATACTTAAAATTTTCAACTCAGGTTGTCAACTTTTTCTCTAGTTTGAAAGAAGTGAGTTTTAAATTTCTACAAGTACAAAATGAATGATTCTATTAACCAGTAAAAATAAACTAAAAGTTATAACTAAAGAACTAATAATAAGTATATATATTTTTTGCAACTACATTTTTTGGTGCTTTTCCTATTTTGAATAATTCTTAAATTAGACATGACTAGATTATTTATGATGGTTTATAACACCATCAAATAATAAATTTCCAAGGGTCTATCTGAAACAGCCATATGATTCTAATTTGTTGTTGGTCATGTACCTTTTACATAGTAAACATTCAGTGGACTTCTAAATGGACTCTATTGTGCATAGTCAATGTAATGCATCATATCCCAAGCCAAAGAAAAGTGATTTTTCTATTATGGCTTCAAATTCAGATTTTGTTTTCCCTTGGAAAAACATTAACAGAAGGCATTTTGTGTTAAGTGGAAATTTATATTGCTATGGTATGTATGAGATACAGCAGAGTTTTTTTAATCATCCAATATTAATTTAATTATAGATTGCCAAGGAACACTCAGTAGAGTCAATCTATGACCTCAGTAACCATAGCCTCTTAGTTTTCATATGTGATTCTTTATCTTTAACTCGACTTTGAGAAGTGGAAATATAAGGTTTTTTCTTTTAGCTAATTATTGATATTTTGGCAATTTGAAGAATTAAGTTCTTTTAGTATTTGTGAAAAATTCTATTCTTTATTAGAACATGTAATGTATTTTGAAACTTTTTGACTTTTATATTTTTGCTACAAAATAATTGACTCAGTCAAGTTCAGTAACCATTTATTGATTAGTTAGGCACTGGAGAGCCAAATGAATAAGACATGATTTCCTCTTAGGAAATGTGAACAGATAAATCGCAAAGCTCTGTAGCCAATGGCATGGTGAGAAATGCAGGAAATTTTGCAGAAGTCTGTCCTAGCCCGCGGTGATCAGGATTGGTTGTTTAGAGAAGGGATATGTGGAATATATTTAGAGGGAGAAGGGCAGCACTGTGCTCAGCACAGAGGGCCGTGGAGAGACCCTGCTCCATCAACGTCGTTGGAGATCCAACTGGAAACCAATAACAGTGGAAAATAAAGGTGGGTCATCTTGGACCAAGGGAGGATGCTCAGTCTTTTACCTTTTATTTTAGTGTCTTTCAAAATTAAAAAAAAACTTTAGATTTTGTTACTCACATGGATTTTTACATGTAAGCCAGTCAATAAATTTGATAAGAAGGAGTACAGTGGAGAATTTAAACTCAATAGTTGAATTGAGTTGTGTTCAGTGGGAGCTGATGATTGATTGGGTTGAGTAATAAGGAAGGTTTATTCAAAGGTCCCCTGATTGATTGAGTCGAAAGTGTCTCTATCAATGTGATATTGAATGTACGAGTAGGTTTTACAGGGACAGTAAAGTGCTGTTTGCTTGGTGTATGGTGAACCTGAGGTGCCTGTGTGTTGCATATGTTAGGATATTTGTTGGGAGTCATAGGGCAATGGGATCCACACATTGATGACTCCTTGATCTATATGTCTTGTTCTTAGTTCCTTGGAAGTAAGGGAGATCATTCATATACAGACTCTTAGAAAGAACAGCTCTAAAGGGAGCAGAATAGGGAAGGATTCGGGTAGGAGAAATAGAACATATATGAGGGAAGCCAGGAGAACGTGCTGGTCAACAAAGGAGGACTCAAGAGGTGCAAGGCAGAAGAGATGACTATGTTAAGTGCAATCAATGTTAAACCTTTGAAGGACCTAATGCGCTTGCTAGCCTCTTCCCAGGAGAAAGTAGACTGTAAAGATTAAAGAGATACTGGGAAAAGTAGAAATAGGTAGCAAGTATGAGAGGAGATGGAAGGAGCAAGAGAGCCATTAGATGGAGGTGTAGTTTTGTAGACGGCAGGGAATGCCCTTGGCTGAAGGTGAAGAGCGACCAGAGAGGGGGAGCTTTAAGATGGGGAAGGGAGAATTGTTCATTGATAAATGAGGAAATTCAATTTAGGGGCAGAGCATCGGCTTTGTGGAAGAAGGAAACCTTATTGAAAAGATTGAGGAGATGCTGATGTTTGAATGGGTGTGTTCTGGGGTTAGTGCATGGGAAAGAGGGCAAAACATTTCTAAAGCTGCATTTTAAGGGAAGTCCATGGGGGAAGCGAGGACACTGAAGTAGGGAACTGAGAGTGACTGAGGTTCAGGGCAGAGAGTGGAAGCTAAAAACAAAGAAGCCAGACTGAATGTGCAGTTGTCATGGGCTAGAGTGAAGGCACATGGGGAACAGAGCGTACTTTTCCTTAACTGTTGCCGAGTGCAGTTCTGTCACTCAGAGATTAAAGAAGAATGATTGGTGTGGTTCAGCATAGCGTAGCAGTTGGATGAGGGAGGTTGAGACTTGCGTCTTTGAAGGAGTGGTGGAACCCAGTGACATAACACTCCTATAATGGCGGTCACCAGACTGCTTCATGGTAAATCATCTGGGATCTCAAATCTCTAGAGGCCGCCCAGTTCCTGCCACAGACTTTCTGATTCAGCTTGTTGCAGGTGCAGCAGTGCACTGAGAGTTCTCGGAGCTCCCGGCCATCCTGATGTGCAGCGGTTGTGAAGCGCTGCTCTGAGTGTGAAGAGCAGATGTGGCGGAGTTTTCAGTTCTAGGAAATTAGGGCACGAATGTTCAGGATTTCTCAGGGAGGGGCGGCTGCCTGGTGAGCATGGCCTGTAGTCTTCAGCTGAACCAGCAGGGCAGGCAAGATGACTGGAGTTGAGACAGCAGGGACCTGTGAGACTCTCTGTGGCTCTCAATTTTAGGTGATGCGAAAGAGCTTTCCAAGAACTGCTATTTCTCTCTGGGTGAAGGGTTCACATTAAGAAACAATGCCATCTAAGAGGCTTTGTGCAGAAACATGACTGGAGAATATGGCTCAAGAATAGGACTTTCACATGCTTTTTCTAGTGTTCTGTGAAATAATAGCTTCAAATTCCTTTGAACAAACTAGATACTGCATTTGAAGAGCAAGACAAACATAAGTCCATCATTTTTGTTGTAGTAAAACACTAAACATCCTATCTACAGATTCAGTGTATGCTCATATGTAATAAAACCTTGTGCCATTGCTTGGCATGTCACATGAACAACTGGTAATTGAAATATCAAGTCTCTTGAACCTGTAGCTAAATGCTAACATGACTGTAAAGAAATACAAAGCTGGTACTGTTTGCAAAATAAGCAATTGTAACCTTAGTCATTTGCTTTGGTACTAAATGATTTTGTGATTATATCCTATGGTCCTTCCTATTTGAAATTGTTCTTTGGCCTTTAAGAGAGTTTCTGAACCACCAATAGCCACAGGCAATAAGTTGAAGATCACTTATCTATATGTATGGTGAATTTTCCTGGAATGACCAGGAAGGGTTTGTGACAATTACTTTTTGAAATTTTAATCTTTTTTCCAGTATGGAACTCATAGTGACATATATGGGTGATATTGCACACCCTGAAATGAACTTTGGATGGAAATATATTATTTGGTCATCACAGGGAGTCAGGATTTTGCAGATCTTTGCCTATTTCTCACATTCATTTCCGCACACATGCGTGCACACTCTTATCCAACAGCATTCAGGCTTGCTGCAGAGCATCTTGTCTCAGGCAAGTGGCTGGTCGGAGGAAAAGCTGGGAAGGGAAAGATAAAGGCAGGAGGAAGGGCTTTTGTCAGCATCAATCAGGGTTGAGTATTTACGGTCCAAAAATTCTTGGTTTCTGGTCTCTTTTTGTGTGTATTTCTGTAAATGTAGCCCTTGATGTTTCATGGGACTGAAACACCTTGTATTAACTCCTCAGCTGAGCCTGAGTCCAGGATTGTCAGCCAGCAGCGCCAAGTCAGGCCGTCAGGGTCCACTGGTCTTCCTTCCTCTCTGATCTCTGCTTCTTGGCTTGTGTTTCTGTTCTAGCCCTAATTCCTTTGTCTGACATGTGAACAAGTGGGCACGATTGTATCCATTTCTCTTTCTCTACATCAGGTTGTTAATCTCAGTACCAGTGAGTGAGTGACTGTGAAGACTGTCCTTGCTCTGCTCTGCTGCAGTAGTGTCCTAGACTCTGCCCACTGGGTGCTGCGAGTCCTTTGTTGTGCCTGTTTTCTGCATTTGTTGCGGTATCATGTCTAACTGGAGTACAGAATGTTTGTAGGGAACTGTGGCCACATACTCATTACGACTTTAAACAACAAAACAAAGCTGGCACCTCAAACACAATTGGAAAGCTGTGCCTTCCAGTATTTCCAAACTTCATTGCTAGAATTGACTGCACAGTAGCATGTGGAGAGAGGACTCTGTGTTCTGCCCAGCTCTCCCTTGACTCAGTGTGAGTAGCCTAGTATTTGAGGGTTCCTTTCCTGACGACACCTCTTCCATCTCTTGAGTCTCTGCAGAACTAGAATAATTCAGGACACATGGGAAATAACATGTGGGTGCAGAAAGAGCGATTTCCTCCTATATTTTCACCTTGGATTTATGGTTCTCCAAATTGACTGATGAACCTTTTAGCTCAGTTTTGTCTTTAGCTTCAAAATGGGAATAATTGAGTTATAATGAAGTTAAATGTTACAAGTTGCTCTAAATATTAACACAATGTGTACTTACTGCACACTGGTTTAATACTTGATTGTTGATTGATTTCTGCATTTGTTCAGCATATGTTGGGTACATGCTATGAGCTAGGTCCTGAGCTAGGACCAGCTGGAAAGTGCTTTAACCACACCCACATGGAGCAGGTGCTGCCACTGAGCAGCTCCTATTCTGGCCTGGGAACCAGTGTGCAGTTCATAATGTGACTCTCTGACTACGTAAGGTGTGTACCATTGGGAGAGAGTCCCAGGGAGATAGCATAGCAAATGGGATGTCAGTGTGACTAGGAACAGTGGGCGTGGGCCACCATGGTGGTGATGAGAGAAAATAACAACTAATAGGTTGAAATTTAAAAAATAAAATTTCTGCCCTGGCAATGCTGAAGCATGCATGAGCAGAACATATATGGCGGTTCTGTTGAACTTGTCTATATTGGGTTTCAAGGTCTAAATTGATGAGGACGGCTGACCAGGTTGCTTCCTCTGGAGAACACCAGATCTCATTACAGATGTGGTTGTTGGGAATGGAACTCAGGACCTTTGGAAGAGCAGGCAGTGCTCTTAACTGCTGAGTCATCTCTCCAGCCCAACTAATAGGTTAGAATCTGCTAAATTGTGTTTCTAAAATGAGGAATCATGTACCACACTGATCCAGGGTTTTGTGTTCTCCCTTTCACTTTAGTGTAGTTTAGTTCTTACCAAGTCATCCCCCAGAATCTCACCGTGGACCCTTCATTTAAAAACAAGCCAAGAATCTGACAGAAGGATGTGCTTCCAGCAGGGGGGTGTTCGGAGTTTGCAGGCCGCCTCGCTGCCATTCTCCTGCCACAGCCGCCCCTCCGCAATCCCCTGCAGTTAGTTTTACTCTTTCCGTGTGTCTCTTTGACACACTCACTTGATATAAAATGAGAGGAGTGTTATCTTCCTTCTCCCGGAGAGGGGAGTACTGCTTGTATTATCTCCTAGCCATTCTCAGCCCCTGAAGTGGGTAGTCATTTCATTATTTGGAAGACAGTTTGGATGCAGGGGAGCTGACCATGTAACAGTCTGTGTTGTTACGGAGAGCTTCAGATCCTGCTGTTTGGGGCTCTTGGCTCTTTGGCTTGACTTGGAAGTTGATTTCCCATGCTTCTGTTGTAAAGACTCTTTTTCAGTTTCTAATATTTAATACTCATGTAATAATAGCCTATGATCTCTAGAAGAAATACATTCAAAATATATTTTCTGTGTAAGGCATAATGGATGTTTGCATTTAATATTTATAATTACATATTATTTATGTCTTGTTAAATAAGTTGCAATAAAATATAAGTGCTTTACTCCTTCATATGTTTAATATTTTTTTTACTTTGTGCTTATTTATGTGCTTGTTAATGGAAGCACATGGAAAGAGAAAATGACAGGAACCGTATTACTATATTATCATCCACACCTGATCGAGGGTTCACATCCCATCCTAAAGCAGATTTTTTAAGATAAGTATCGTTTTGTCTATTTCCAGAAGAGACTGGCCTGTGGTATGGCCATGGCCCTATTGTTTAATTCCAATGTGACTGAATTCTCTGAGGAACTCTTGTTAACCTAAACTAACATGAAGAAACAGTAGTACAACAGCAGAGGGCGCCAAATAGCCATATTGGGCAGACAAATTTTCCTGCTAGTTTTGTGCCTCCTCCAATCCCTTCCCTCTTTCTCCTCCTTCCTCCCTTCTTTTTTCTTGATACCTAAAATGGTCAATATTGAAGCCACTGCGTGACTATTTTCTAATAGGTGAGGAGGATTTCCCTCAGCTACTTTATTTTAAAAGTACAATAAGACATCTATTTTTATTCATTGTGCCTTTTACATTTATTATTATGCATAAAAACTTTAGAAATCCCTTTTAATCACTTTCATCAATAAAATCTCTTGTACAAAACAGAAGGGGAAATGAATGTTTGTTTCTTTTTACTGCCAAAAAGATTTTGATATAAATCAGTTTTATACTATACGTAGGAAGCATAAGTTGTTTAAACCATTCATTATAAACAAGATACCTATGCAAGTATGCATTTTATAAAATAGTAAATTAATATTTGTTAAGTAAATTTTTTGTAATCTAGTTTAGAATTTAGTATTGATATTTAAAGAGGGGTCCATGCATATCAGCTAGACCCTCATTTTCTAACCCATCCTTAGAGTCTTTAGTCATTAATTTCAAAGCTAATTCTAATTTGAAAAATATATCACCGACATCTAGGGAAACAGCTCAGTTGATAAAGTGGCTGCTATAGAAGCATTTGGACCTGTCTGAGTCTGGGTCTCGCACCCATGCATTGCTGGGCTTAGCAGTGCACACAATCTCAGTGCTGGAGAGGTGGCACAGGGTGAGCTGAATTGGTGAGCGCTGAGTACAGGAAGCCAAACAGCTCACATCAGCCTCTGGTCTACACGTGCATGTGCATGCACCCATACAGACACACATACCCAACAATCTGTGCCATGCGTGCACACGCGCACACACATGCCAATCAACATTTCCACCTTGCATTTGATTATGAAGATCAGCTAACATAATACTTGATAGTACAAATCAACTCTGTTTTTAGGTAAAACCCATATCAAATGGTTTTATAGATTGGATTCAGAAAGAATAATTAATCACAAGACTATTTAAAGGTAGCATTGAAAACTGGGTTATTGAACAATGATTTCAAAATAAGTGAGCTTTCAAGTCAGGATCAATGAAGTGAGTGGTGAGAGAGTAAAAATTCTTATAGTCAGTGGGTAAAATGCAATGCACTTAAAATCCTAAACCCTTAAAGACCCTTAAAGCGTCTTGGTGTTCAGAGACAAGCTGGCAGGTGTTCCAGCAGACCTGCTTTCATCTAGAATATATTCATTTATATAAAATGCTGAAGCCTCTTATATGTACATGGCAACATTATTTCTCTGAGCATTCTGGATTGTTTTGCGTGTCTCTTTGTCTGTGGGGTCTACCACATCTGCCGTGTTTGTGTGCTGGGATTCCAGCATGCGTGAAGGAACCCTTATAGCAGTATGGTAGTTCTGCTGTTTTCCTGGGTTTTGCGGGAGATGCCATTTTATCTAATGTTCTTGCCACAGCTCCACTTCCAGTGGTGCCAGCAGCCCAGTGTTTTGTCACTCTGTGTTTGCTCTGGTATTGTGTTTTAAGTCACTTCTCCTTTTCATAAGATTTTAAATGGTGCTGGGCACGGCGGCAGATGTGCTTAAAATCCCAGTATTGTGGATGTAGAGACAGGTGCGTTTCAGTAAATCCAGGACAGCCAGGGCCACACAGAGAGAACCTGTCTCAAAACAAAAGAAATCCCATATGGCTAAATGTGTACTTTCTAAAATGAAAATTGCAATAATTCAGATACTTAGAATAAGCATAAAGCAAATATGTCTACTAGCCTGTTATTTGAGTGTATATATGTCTATAATTGCATTTCTTAGCAAAGTGGAGACCCAGTGATTTCCCTTTTTAGCCATTGTCGGGTAGATTTTCAACTATTTCTTTAAGGATGAATATCTTGTTTTCTCCAGGCATGTTAACACAGTAGGTCACTCCACAAATGTTTATTGAACTGAATTTAATCCTGTTCTGTGATAACTTTAAGGTGAACTAATTGTGCATCCACATTCCGGGGATTCTAATAAATGTAACAGAGTGCCCCATCTAGGACGTCCTCACAGTTAACTTGGAAATTGTTGTGACTGAATCAAGCCGTCTGTTTGGAGGCCTATATATTTCATCATTAAGCCAGGAAAGCGTTGGAATTTGCTAGATGTTTTTGTTCCTTTCCCACAACTCACCTTAGCATCACATTCTAGAAAACCAGACCTGAGAGTGATTAACTCTGTCATTTCTTTACCTTTAGCAAAAATATCCTCCTCACAACTTTGGTGGGCGTCCACCTTTTGTTGTGACAGATTGTCTAAGTAAGTAGAATTGGTTGTCAGACCTCGTGGTGTGAGAAACTGCTCATCCACTGGAATCATGATGAGTCATCTTCTTTCCTTTCCTCCTTCAACCTTACTGTGTTTTCCTCTGCTATATTTTGCATTGGTGATGTTGTTTTCTTTATCTTTTGCACTCTTTTTGTGTAGATTGCTATTAGGTACAGTATTTTTTTTTAAAATCACAGGACACATTTGGTAGCTGAGAGGTTGTAATAAAAAGAATCTTACATAGTCACACACAGTCATGGTATTAATTAGATAACCTTTCTGTTGCGAGCATGTGGCTGACTGCTGGAACACCTTCAGAAGGAGATAGAGACGCCCACAGAGCTGGGGGTGCTGATGGGCACATGTGTGGCTGACATTAGATGAGACGGTTTGAAGTCTGTCTACCTTCTGTTTTCTCTTTTGCCTTTTTTTTTTAAGCCTTTCTCATGGGTTCAGTAATTTCTTAGCAAAACTTGTTTGATTTTATGTTGTTTGGCTGATAATAGCTTTTTTTCCTAAAAGAAAGAAGCAGATACTTTTAAAAAAAGATTTTTTATTTATTATGTATACAGTGTTCTGCCTGCAGGGCAGAAGAGGGCACTAGATCTCACTACAAATGGTTGTGAGCTACCACGTGATTGCTGGGATTGAACTCAGGACTTCTGGAAGAACAGCCAGTGCTCTTAACCACTGAGCCATCTCTCCAGCCCCCTGTTGCAGATATTTTGTGGAGAGAACATCCTCAGGAGCAGGTGGAGACCTTTTCCTTTACCCGATGTTACCCATTTCTTCATACCTATCATCGGAGCTGCACACCCAGGATTGGTATTTTTGTCACATCGCCTGTGTTAATAACTAGAATAGATCCTGAGCTACAGCAACAGCTTAGAATATAGTGCTGCTGCAATTATTAATTATGATTTTCACATCAATATTATATTGGGCATAACACACATATAAGGTCATACATGATTCACTTGAGTTGGTGCTGGTAAGTCCAAAGCACTAGGCATAGTGTGTGATATTACATGTTCAGTGTTTCAAAGGAAAACGTGACACAGCTGGGAGAAATGAAAGGATCAAGCACCGTTCTTCCTTCTGTTCCATCTCTCACAGCCTTTGGGTTATTGCTCTTTTATCTCAATCATCTGTGTAGTTTCTGCCGCCTCCTACTTTATATTCATGACCCAGCTCTTGTTCCCTTGGCTAACAGGACTGTATCTGGTCATGTGACTCCCTTCATTGCTGTATAAAGTTGTCTGGGTCTTCAGTAGATAGATTCTTACACATTCCTTCTCACGCTGATTCAGGTCTCATGGTCAGGTCCAGGAATCTGTATTTTCCCAACTCACCTGATGATCCTGCCTTAGTGACGCTCTGCATTGCAAAAGCAAGTTCTGCAGCCTCAGTGTGGTCTTGTTAGCCCTTAGTGAACTGTGGCCTTGGTTCTTCATCTTGGTCACCTGTGGTTCCTCAGCACCTACCCTCTGCTTTTCACCGCCACCGTCCTTGTCTATACTTTTCTTTCTATCTGCTAGGAGTGGTTTTAGCTCAAGTTAGCTCCCTGGGCACCTGAGATGGAATTGGTGATTTCTTAACCATATCCCTTTCATTTTGTATTAACTCTTTTTTTCTATTATTATTATTATTATTATTATTATTATTATTATTACTACTACTACTACTACTACTACAGATTTTCACCTCCTCCCCTCCTCCCATTTCCCTCCCCCTCCCCCATTCCCCGTTCTCCTCCTTCTCCAGTCCAAAGAGCAGTCAGGGTTCCCTGCCCTGTGGGAAATCCAATGTCCTCCCTCCTCCATCCCGGTCTAGGAAGTTGAGGATCCAAACAGATTAGGTTCCCACACAACCAGTATATGGAGTAGAATCAAAACCCAGTGCCTTTGCCTTTGGCTTCTCAGTCGGCCCTCCATGTCAGCCACATTCAGAGAGTCTGGTTTGATCACATGCTCCATCAGTCCCAGTCCAGCTGGCCTTGATGAGCTCCCATTAGATCGGCCCCACCGTCACAGTGGATGGGCGCACCCCTTGCGGCCATGCCTTCCTTGCTCATGTTCTCCTGCCTTCTGCTCCTCATTTGGACCTTGGGAGCTCAGTCCAGTGCTCCAATGTGGGTCTCTGTCTCTATCTCCATCATCAACAAAATAGAAACAAAGAAAACAATCCAAAGAATCAATGTATTGACTCTTAAATACTATGACTATCATATTAGGAATATTCTTTATGTTGTTTACTGTAATATAGAAAAAGTTATATCATCCTTTAAACATTATTCAATTCAGAGAAGTTTATATGAAGGAGGCAGTGACAGCATCTGCTTGAGTAATTCTTTGATTAATTTTTGGATGGGAACAACTTGAGATGTTTTATGAATGATGATACAGGAAAAGATACAGGAAATGGAGAAGAAGTGGTCCCAGGGTGAACGAGTGCAAAGGACCAAATGTTTGAAATTGTTTCTGGAAAGGATACGTGATTTCATGTAAGTCACAGGGTGGTGATTAGAGGGGAAATGAAAGCACACACAAAAGTTTACTCTGGAGGGTGTTTGGTGCTTTGCAAAGAAGTCTGGATATTCTTCAGTTAGAAAATGCTATTGAGAATCTCTGAAGCCAGCAGCATAGTTAGGAAGGATGGAAATGGAGACAGAAGAGAGAACCAGGTGAGGGGATTTATTACAGAGAGAGTTGTTGAGCAATTATGAAGGTTTTAATAATGTTCTTTGTTCATTTGCTAGATTCTCTGGTTGCACAAAATGAATAAGGCATAGTCTGTCCATGTCTTGAAATTGCCCCTCAGAATTAGGAAGCTATAAGTCACTAAACGATAACGTATAAATGTTTCTAAGATATCAAAATATATGAGACATGGGGGATGTAAGATGTTAGGGAACTAACTGTACTGTTGGCTCACTTTTTCCTAGGAGAATCAGAGTCCTCTCCTCAACATGAATGAGATATAGTTGACAAGTAGAATATACATACTCAAGGCATTCACTGTACTGATTTGATGTGCATTTATGTTGTGACTGAAAATTAGGGCCGTGTAGACCAGGTAGACGGTGACTTAGAGGAGAATAAAGGAAGATTCGTGCAAAAGGAAAATGGAAAGGATTTGTTTGTTAGGAATCACAGATATGGTTCAAGAGCCTGTTTGTTAAAGCTGAAAGGGGGTTTTATAAATGAGCCTTGAATTTGGACTGATGGAGTCTATATTTTATTATTTAGATTTATTTTCTTGTTCTGACAAAATAGCATGTGCTAATTACATTCTGGCATAACATGCATGATTTTATACTTACACATGCATACATATTAGCATCACATAAGGGAACTTAGTATATACTCTTGTCTCCAGAAGACAATGTCAGATACAGAAAAGAGTGAAGGACCCGACCTGAAGAGTCACAGAGCCTCTACACTGTCAATAGTATTGACTAAAGTGGACAGTAAGTAAAAGAAAGAAATAGAAGGAACATGGTCAGGATCAACTTACTTTTATGATCTAAGACCCAGAAGACTTGACTGTGCCTTTAGAGGGATTTGCTGAGGGAGAAAGACTGAGAGTAAGTGCCAAAGGAAGGGTTCCGGTGTGCGGTGCTTCAGAAGGACGCACAGCTCCGTCGGGGCAGTCACAGTGCATTTTCAGAGTCTGCTAATGTCGCTGACTCCCATGTCAGTAATAAGCTTTTATTAATGTATACTTGGTTTTAAATTAATTTGTATTTTAATGATTGTGTCAGTGGAAAGTCATGGTATAAGCTCATATCTTTTACGTGTTGCTGGTTGACAAAGATATTTTAATTATCTAGAAGCCCTAAAAAGACAGCTTCATAAGCATTTTAATTCAGCTATTTGTTGTTCATTAATGAATGTTGAGATTAAATACTTTGAATTGTAACTATTTTTGAAAAATATTTGTTACAGGGGAATTTACCTAAATATTCTCATAACTCCCTGATGGTTCAAGCAATAAAGACAAACCTAACAGACCCGGACATCCATGTGCTGTTCTTTGATGTGGAAGCTTTGATTATTCAACTCCTGACTGAAGAAGCCTCTAGGCCGAATACTGCACTTATTTCCCCAGAGAATTTGCAAAAAGCATCTGGCAGTTCAGACAAAGGGGGCTCCTTTCTAACTGGAAAGCGAGCAGCAGTTCTCTTCCAGCAAGTGAAGGAAACTATCAAAGAGAACATAAAGGAGCATCTCCTTGACGAGGAAGACGAGGATGAGGAGATAATGAGGCAGAGGAGGGAGGACAGTGATCCCGAATACCGGGCCAGCAAGTCCAAGCCGCTGACCTTGCTAGAATACAATCTTACTATGGACACGGCAAAATTATTCATGTCCTGTCTTCACGCCTGGGGTTTGAATGAAGTGCTGGATGAAGTTTGTCTTGATCGCCTCGGAATGCTCAAACCACACTGCACGGTGTCCTTTGGTCTCTTATCGAGAGGAGGTCACATGTCGTTGATGCTGCCTGGTTATAGTCAGGCTGCCGGGAAACTACTGCATGGGAACGCAGAGACAGGAAGGAGGCTGCCGCCAGCCGAGGGAGTGGGAAAGGGAACCTACACAGTGTCCCGAGCCGTCACCACTCAGCATCTGTTGTCCATCATCTCTTTGGCAAATACTTTAATGAGTATGACCAATGCAACCTTTATTGGCGACCACATGAAGAAGGGCCCGACCAGGTGTGACTATGTAGTTTAATTTTATTCTTCATTTTCAAAAGGGATGAATGGCCATACGCTGTTGTTATTGTTCATTGCACTTTTGTGTCTCGGCTCTGCACACATTTCCACGTTACTGTCACCTTAGTGACTTCCCATTTAAACTGTGAGACAGAGACATTTCTAAAATGCCTAGTTTAAAACACCATAAAATTATCCAATATTATATGTATATATATATAGTCATACTTGGTAGCTATTTTAAATGGCTCTATAATTTAGGAGTTGGTCATAGACGATAGCTCTTGAATAAATCTTTAAAGGTTTTATTTAAGGTGGCTTGTTATTTTCTGAGATAACCCTAACTAGCCTGGAACTCAGCATAGACAAGACCAGCCTTGAACTCACAGAGACTGGCCTAACCTGCCTCCTGATTAAAGGTGTGGTCCACCACAAATGGCATTATTTTTTAAAATTATGTGCTTGTATGTGGTCTGCGCAGGTGTGAATGTAGACACTGTGGCTTATCGAAGAGGATATGACCTCACTGGAGCTGGAGTTACAGGTGGTTATGAGCTGCCCAGTGTGGGTGCTCTTAACCGCCTGCTGAGCCATCTCTTAGAGCTCCATAAATATCACCCTAAATTTACAGCTCATGAAGTCTGAACTGACATCCAGTTCAAATGTGTATCTGTTCACAGAGCTTTTCGCTGTAGTCTGTATGCAGTATTGGTGGGTCCGGTGATTGACTCTGGCATGTGGTAATGAGTACAGTCCAAATTTTGCAATAGGGAGGAGAAAACAACTTTTAAAACAGACTGCCTTAGCCGGGCGGTGGTGGCGCACGCCTTTAATCCCAGCACTCGGGAGGCAGAGGCAGGCGGATCTCTGAGTTCGAGGCCAGCCTGGTCTACAAGAGCTAGTTCCAGGACAGGCTCCAAAGCCACAGAGAAACCCTGTCTCGAAAAAAAAAAAAAAAAAAAAAAAAAACCAGACTGCCTTAAAACACAGATGTTATTTTGATGTTTTTACAATACTTAGCCTCTTAGCCTGAATGCTGTTTCTCAGAATTATGAAGACAGCTTGTTACTACGCGTTCTTAAAGTTGACCACATTAGTACTTTCAAACCTAAGAAATACTTAGATGGCATTTATTTTCTGCCATGTTCTGTTGTAATTACCCTGCCGAAATTCAGTGTCCTTAATCCTGTAAATACTTTTATATTGGTTGTATTTGAGCCAAAGATAAAAAAGAGACACTTTACCTTTAGACTCCAAGATTTCTTTATGCTTTATTGTCATATATATTGCTAAATACTTTTCAGATCATTATATTTATAGTCCATGAATTCTGATATGCTCACGGTAATGGGGTGGGCTGAAATCCCAGGATGGTAAGAGTAAAGAAGAGAAGACCAAGAATGGTTTTTACTTGTCAGTTGTAGTTCATTGGAGTGTTCAAAAATATGTGTTAAGACTAACAGAAAGTAAAAATCTTATTACAAAAACTATATTTTCTACTTCATAATGATGCAGTTTTTTTTGTCAGAACTTGAAATGGACAATGTAAGTAGGTACAAAACTTAGAAAATGAGCACCTTTTTGAAATACAAGTTGAAAATGTGGGCTGGAGAGATGGCTCAGCGGTTAAGAGCACTGACTGCTCTTCCCGAGGACCCGGGTTCAATTCCCAGCACCCACATGGCAGCTCACAACTGTCTGAAGACCCAGTTCTAGGGGATCTGACACCTTCACACCAATGCACATAAAATAAAGTTAAATAAACCATAAATTTAAAAAAAAAAAAAAAAAGGAAAATGTTCTGAGCCTGTTTCTTTCCAATCTAGAGAGTGATATTTTGAACAGCTCTGGAGATAGGAAAACGTTCAATGTCGTTTTCTTCTTTTAAAGGCCACCCCGACCAGGCACCCCAGACCTCTCAAAGTCAAGGGGCTCCCCTCCAACTTCCAGCAATATTGTGCAAGGACAGATTAAACAAGGTAAAATTAAATCTTACTAAGTAATTGACATGACATTTCAGCTGTAGAAACTGAGAAGGCATTGCTAATGTATAATCATAATATTTTGTTTGTCTCAGATTGTTATAAGAGAGAAAAGTTGTTATATTCCAGATGTAAATACAGATAATTAAGATGTCAGCTAAAAATAAATCAGATTTATTTGGAAATTGATAACTGTGCAAATTTCAGATAATTTTATTATATGGTCTTTGGCCTAATTTGTATGTATTAGGGCCACCTTAACTTGACAACAGTAGTTAACTGTGTGTATCTTAAGTTTAAAAGTTATACCTATTTTTAACTCTGCTTGGGAATGTTTGAAACCACAGATTTATGCTTCAGTTAGTCTTCTCCTGTTTGCTAGTGGCGTCCACATTTCTATTCACCAGTTGAAATGCCTATTAAACTCTTTATTTTTAAAAAATAATATGCCATAACTTTTATTTTAGCTTTGCTTTTCATTAGGATGTAGGAGCGTGAAAAGGCTGACTTTTTTCTCCTCTTGAAATTAATTCCAAACACTTTCATGAATTAATATGCTCAGTTGTTTCGGAATGTGTCTTTTCTAGCTGTTTACAGACCGGGGTGAAGATTAGGATGTCTATAGAGTAGATGAATCCTCTATTTAGGCTTGACACTTAGCAGCAAGTTAGCCATCGTGATGTGCAAATACTCCAGAGTTGGAGAAAGCAACAATCCTGACAGTAAAGAACTTCTGAAGCTTCAAATAAAGGGGACCCAGTTAGCACCATCACAACTTCTCTGGTGACCTCTCCCCTCCCCTTTTTTTATTTAATTTTTTTTGCTTTCACACATTTCTATTTAAATTAATAAGCTTTATGATATACTTTGTACTTTTTGAGAGTTACTTGATGATTTAGTTCACTGTATAGTGTGTGTGTATATATATATACATACATACATACATATATATATATATATATATATACTTTTTTCTGTTTGACCTCTATTGTCAAATTTTTTTAGTTTTACTGCTTTAGAACTGTAGTTTGTTATTTTTTTTGCTGTGTATCATTCTGTTGAATGAATAGACCACAATTTACACATACTTTCACTATTTAGATTTTTTTCCAAGATGCCCTATATTTTGTGTCAAGGAGATACTTTATATTCCTAATTTGTTGAGATTTTAACTTTGCTACTAATAGATGTTAAATTTAGTCAGATTTTCTTTCTGCATCTGTTGAAATAATTATGATTGTCCTCCTTTATTTTATTCTTCAGATAAAGAATATTGGCTTTTTGTTTGAAAAATACTTGGCATAAGGGTCACTCTTCATCCTGATGACTTATCCATCTTATAGATTATTAAATACAGCTAGTAAAATTTTGCTAAGGCATATGGTGTCCGTGGGCGTTTTAGAGTGCAGTGTCACTTCTGGCAGTGACTTTCTGTAGTTGATGGCGGGGTGGTGGCCTCACAGGGTGAGTGAAAGTGGTCCTTTCTCTGGACTTTCTAGGGTGGTTTGTGTAAATGAATATTATTTACTCTTTATTTGGGTTGTGAAAGAGTGAAAGCTTCATTAAGTGAAAGCTTGTAGGCCTGAAGTTTTCTCTATAAGGTTTTTAACTATATATTTTAATTTTTTGTGCATATCCCAGGCATTCTGGTTTTGTTTTTGTTTTACAATTTTCTTTAGTGAACTTTTTGACTGATTTATCGGGTAGAAGGTTTTAGAAATTCTTAAAATTCCCTTTCTCATTTCCATTATTCATCTTATATATGTTTTCAAAATCCAGATTGTTTAGTAGAAAACAATTTTTAGGATCTTCTCTAAGAATCAGTGGTGCTCAATTGAATTCTGTAATTTTTCTGCTTTCAATTCTTTGATTTATCATTACCACCATTTCATTATTTCTACTTTAAATTCACTCGTCTGCTTTTAGTTTGAGGGAATCTGAGGTTAATGACATATGACCGTGTCCTTGGCACCCTGATCGTTAGTACTGAAATCCCTCTCTGAATATTGCTTGGTGGCAACTCCTACATTTTCTATTGTATTTTTATTTGTTTTTGTTTATCGTTTGGCAATTTAGTGATGAAGTTTTTAATATTTTCAACATTTCCAAGATTTTCCAAAGGTCTGTCTGGGTTCTCATTGATAGTGAAATAACATTTCTTCCATAATTGGAATCCTTTGGAATTTTTTCATTTTACTGTATTTACTTATTTAAAAACTATATATATATATGTATGTATGTATATATATGTATATGTGTATATATATATATATATATATATTAGTGGCATGGATGTTTCAATATATTCATCTATTTTGGAATTACTAGGTCAAGCTAATTATTTCATATATTACATTTCCAGTGTGTACCCATACATATGTGGTGTGTGTGTGTGTCTGTGTGTGTGTGTCTGTGTGTGTGTCTGTGTGTGTGCATATGAGCACATGGTCTACCTTGGTGAACATACTGTGTCTATGTTAAGAAGTGTTTAATCTGGTGTTAGGTAGAGTATTTTATAATGTCAGGTCAAGTTTTTCTGTGATACTCAGGAATAATGTGCAGTTGATCATTTTCTGCCTACTTGTGTCTATTAAGTAGATAAGGTGATTGAAACCTGAAACCGTAATTATTCATTTGCTTATGCTTCCTTACATTTCTGGAAGATTGTTTTCATGTTTTTAAAATGCCTGTAATAGGCACATAATTTTTTATAACTTAATAATAACAATATTCTTATTATTTGGCTTATTTATTATTTTAAATGATCATCTTTGTACTTTCTAATATCTTATATGTCAAATATATTCTATTCATAATATTTAGCATCTTTAGTTACTATTGTAATCATATAACTTTCCCATCTTTTTGCCTTTTGTCTATTTGGAGCTTTGTATTTAAGGCATGTTTTTTATGTAGGTATCATGTAGTTACATCTTGCTCTTTTATCCAGTGTGACTTAATTTTGATTAAAATTAAAAACAAAGCAAAAGTTTGATTGCTTCGTTTTTGAGACAGTGTCTTTAGCTGTTTATATTTAATGTTATTGTTGAATAGTTAGATTTGAGTCTTTCTTTTGCCCCACTGTCTTGGTTTTTTTTTTTTTTTTTTTTTTTTGGCATCTTTTGGATTACCAAGTATCTTTGAGTCTATTTCTTCATAATTTTTTTGTGAATTTTGGAATTATTTTACATTGTGCTTCAAATATTTTTTCCTAGTGATCTCATATGTTTATTAGGTACTTAAAATTTCCTCATTTGTTAATGATGCCTTAAATTTTAAAATTTAATTTTTATAAATACTTATTAGCCTCTCTCTGTGTGTGTGTGTGTGTGTGTGTGTGTGTGTGTGGCCTTGCCACATGGTGTTGATAAGGTTTCCCTTCCCCAACTGCTCCACATCCTTCCCACTTCTCTACCCATCCAACTTCATGTTCATTCTCTCTGTATCTCTTTTTAAAAGTAAAAGCATAAAAACAAGAAGCAAAACAAACAGACAAAAGGCTAATAGAACAAAAAAATGGGAAAAGAAAGCAAAATGAAACAAAAACTGTACAAAAATACCAATGATTTTCTAATTTTTTTCTTTTCTTTTTTTTTCCCTTTTTTTTTTTTTTTTTTTTGACTAAGTACTCCTGGCCTTGGTTAGGCTGGAACCCTTTATCCACTCTCCCTCAGTACTGGGACCCTGTCTGACTTGACCTGTGCAAGTCTTGTATGTGCTGCCATGGTCTCTGTGAGTTCAGATGTGTCTGGAAGAGTCAACCGTCACTCTGGTTCTTCCAACTTCCCTCCTTCTCATTCACATACTTTCCTGAGCCTTCATGGGAGGGCTTGGCAAAGACATCTGTTTATGACTGGTTCTTTAAAGTCTCAGTATCCTCACATTGTCCAGTTGTGGGTCTTTGTGGATTCCCATCTGTTGCACTAAGAAGCTAGTTTGAAGAGTGTGGAAGGAGGCCCTGATCTGTGAGTATGACAGATCTTTCACAGAATAATAATACCAGGCTTTCCCCTAGACCCATAATCTATCTAGTCTCTGGTTTTGGCTTCTTTAGCTGTGTTAGCTGTGGGTTCCATCTCATGAAGTGGTCTTTAAATCCAATCAGTGATTGGTCACTCCCATAACATTTGTGCCACTATTTCAACAGTCTCTCTCTTAGATAGGTCACTGTTGTAGGTCACAGGGTTTGCGTCTGAGTGATATTGATAATTACTTTTCTTCTCCAGTAGTGTGCAGAGTGCCTTCTGATGTTTTGGGGATTCTATGGTACCCTTTTTTTCTCCAATGACTTGACAAGATGTAGCTCGTTCCTGGCACTGGAGGATGTTGCTTGGTTCGTAAGATGTCTAGCTGGAGTCCTAACATATATACATATACGAAATGAATCTAGATGGAGTCACCAAATAATAGGGAAGACAATGCCAACTTAACTGCCACTTTTAAAAAAAAATTGACTCATTACTCCAATTTGTTGTGGAAGCTAAAAAAATAGGGATTGTTATCTTGCTCACTGATTTTTTTCTTAAGTTGTTGGTACAGTAGCTGATTCATAGAAGGAGCTGGTAACTAATAAATCCTTATGTGCCCTTCTTTATGCTTTTAGGGAAATACTTCAATAAATAGGTTCTGTGAATATAAGGACAAAGTAAGTCCCTGCCTTCAAGGAGTGCTTATGCGTATTGGAGACATAGAGGAGAGGCTTCATAATAATGCTTTAATAGGTTTATTTGCTTTTCTACTAGAGTTTGAGCATCTGTGGCTCCTAAGCTTTGTCTGATTTTTGGGTTTTCATGTGTTTAGCTCAATTTAAGACCTGGTGCAGAATATCCTCATGGTAGGTGTGTGGTGGCTAATGTTACAGAAGTCCTGCTTTCTAAGGGTGTTTTTCTCTTCTCTTCTCTTCTCTTCTCTTCTCTTCTCTTCTCTTCTCTTCTCTTCTCTTCTCTTCTCTTCTCTTCTCTTCTCTTTTCTTTCTTTCCCTCTTTTTCTCCTTCTCCCCTCTCTCTTCTCTTCCCTTTCTCTTCCTTCTTCCCAGCATTATGATAATCATTAGCATTGTAGTTAAGGCTACTCAGCATTAAATAATCGTGCCTTTCCAGTGTGAAACTCTGAAAAACTTTATTTCTCAAGCACTGCATTTATTTTTCTATATTTTTGGATATCCTTTTTTTCCCTTATGAAAATGTAAGGGCTCTTTGTGCTGATAAACTAGAAGACTTTTGAGTTTTAGGCCAGTATGTAAAGAGCCCTTTGTCATTCAAAATGTTAATCTCTGTGTTACTCTTATCACAATAGGAGTGGGGGTGGATGGAGTTTAGGATAAGCTTCAAATGAAAACAGAAGAACCATCTATTCAGATAAAAAACATAGGTGTTATAATATTGAAAAACACATTTGTGCTATTAAAGAAAAGCTGGAGCCAATATTTACAGGCACGTCATATACAAGTTTGTTAGAATGATCAAGTTTTCCATGGGGCAGTAAGCAATTGATGAGGCTGGGAATTACAATTGTACTTTCTTAAAGGACCCTCCCTGGAAATATAATGGACCTTATGTCTCTTTCAATTATGTAAGAGAAAGAAAATCGTAAGTGTCCCTGCAACTTTCCTGCTTTAATAAGATGAGCAAATGATTTATGCTTTAATCTTCAATATCCATCCACAGAACTTTTCGGGTTTGACATTTATTATTAAACCTTGACCATTTTGAGTGCTCTTTTTTTTTTTCTAGTTTCTGAGTTTCCTGTATGGATAGCTGTAAAAAGCTGTGGCAAGAGTTAATTTCTTTTTTTCTTTTCTTGTTTTTTTTTTTTTTTTTTTTTTTGGTTTTTCGAGACAGGGTTTCTCTGTGGCTTTGGAGCCTGTCCTGGAACTAGCTCTTGTAGACCAGGCTGGTCTCAAACTCACAGAGATCCGCCTGCCTCTGCCTCCCGAGTGCTGGGATTAAAGGCGTGCGCCACCATCGCCCGGCAAGAGTTAATTTCTTAGTGAACTGTAAATGTGTTTCTAGAGTTTGACATTTCAGTTGTGAGATAGTGTGAGTAAAATTTTTTTATGTAGGTCCAGAGATTTTTAAATCTTAATAAATCTAAGTCCTTAATTTCTATTACTTGGTTTGTAGCATCCACAGGATTTATTAAAGTGTAAAACATTAATGACTCCAAAAGTGTAATACCAAGATTTTTTTCTTTTTTGTAAGTAGTTGAGTGTGTTGAACATCAAGTCCTAGTGCACGTCCTTAGCAGGCTCACCAGCTGTGCTGCTGCTTCTTTTGTCTGTTTTTTTTTTTTTTTTGTGAATACTAGTTCATTGAGAAAATATCAAGGCTTAATTCCACTTATTTAACGTTGCAGATAGTGATCAGTTACTACTCAACTGTTACTTGTTTATTCATTTATTTTAGACTTTCTCATCTTTTCATTCTAGTGCATCTGTAGAATTAAGGTGAAATCAAGCAGAATTAACACAGATTTTTCAGAGGCTGTGAGAGGGGACTTGTAGTGAGGGAGGGTTATCCAGGTGGGAGTGCAGCCAGAATGCATTATATACATAAACAAGTTCCTCTAAACACATTTAATACTACTGTTTCTACTGTTGGGGTTCTCCAGAGGAGGCTGCTTAGCATTTTTGGTGGCATGAGGTTCAGCCACAGGGGGAATCCCCCTTTGCATGCTTATGAGCTTTTTGTATGGTGAAGTAAATGTTATCTAGGTCATTTTAACTGAATTTGTAATTAAATGGTAAAGAGAATTTTAAAAACAAAAGTATTCAGTGGAGGATATTAACTATTTGGTGTTCTTTTTAAGATTATGGTAGAAATTTTATATAATATGACATAAAATTAATAAATATCACATAAGAGAGTCATAACTCTATTATAAACAAAACTCAGGTCTATCCTAATTAAAAAAAAAAAAGCAGTACAGTTTTCCACATAGATGTTCCTTGGCTGGGAGATATATGGAGCTTGTTCCCAGACTTCTCTTAGTTCGACCTCCCCAGTGCTTGAGTTACATTCTTGTGAAAATTATAAAAAAGTTGTTGTTTTCCTGCAGCTGTCGCATCATAACAAAAGAACCTCACAGCATGAAAAGCAAACATACCATCCAGCAGACCATGCCTGATCTGCTCAGGAGCACATACCCTTTGCTGCCAGTGCATGACATATGGTAATTTCTTCATAGGAAGGAAGTGCCAAATGATCACCTCTAAATCTTACCATTGACCTCTAGTTGTAGAAGGTGTATGCCATAGGTCCTTTGGCTTTTCATGTGCTAATTTAAGCTGCAACATTTTCCTAGGAGCACAACTTTTTGGGGTTGGAGAGGGGATTGGTTCATCCCTTGTGTAGGAATCACAATGTGCATGATTGTTTTAGTGCATCTAGTTTTAAAGTGAATGAAACTATTAAGAGTCTTCCAAGAAGAGTTCAATATGATGTACTGTGTGTGTTTTCTACAAGTTGATATACTTGAAATTGAGTTCTTATGTAAGTGTAGAGAGTCAAAATGCCATTTAGTATTCTGTTGAGAGTTTTAAAGTTTACACATAATATTAGAGAATAAACTTCTAAAAATATGATCAACAATATGAAGGCCTCAAAGTTTTCCCTGTCATATATTTTCAACACTGATTTCTGTTAATTCTTAATGTAGTTTTTCTTGTTTTGTGGCTACATTTTTACAAGATTTTTCTTTGTTGTGGGCTTATAGTAAAAAAGATCTTGGCTTTGAAAGTTGAACTACATTGAGATCACCGTTCAAAGAGGTGCTCTGTCTCTGTAGAGCTTTCTAATGAGCGTTCCTTTCCAATTAAAACATCATTTTTAGTTGTATGTTCACTATATTTTGCTAACTTTGTTTTCATTCTTCACTAATACTAAACTTTTTTTCAGAAACTGCTGAACCTCAATTCTTTCCTCTTTATTTCTCCTATTTTTCTCTGCAAGTTGCTACACCTGTCGTTTCTGCTCGGTCTGATGCTGATCACTCTGGCTCTGACTCTGCTTCTACCGCTTTACATACCTGTTTCTTAGTAAATGAAGGTATTCTCTCTCACTTTGTATCAACTTCCTTTCTGCCTCTGCTTTGGCCTGATAGACTTGTTCTTTTTTTTTTTAAATCTGATTTATACCTCCATATGCTTTATTTTATATGAGTCCTGGGGTTCCCATTTTGTAGCTTTATTTGCTGAACCCAGTGCCAGGTGCCAAATGTAGAGAATAAGATGTTCCTCCTTCCTAGAGTGAACCATGTCTGCCATCACCTAAATAGCTACAGGAGAGCAGGGATGCTAAGCTTGTTTATGAAGTTTTGGTTAAGAAATGGGTTGCTTGTCAGAATGTTTTTGCCATTTGATTTGTGGCATTAACGATAATAAACTTATTTTACACGTACAGTTAGTGTTTGAGAGACACAATGTGCTGTCTTTACACAACCATATACACTAGCAAAAGATGAGTAAGTCTGTTAATTGACATTCTCATCTGAAAAGTCTGCCAATAAGAGTTCACCTATTCATGTACTGTTTCTGCTCCAGGCAGAGGCACAGACTTTGAGTTCAGTTGGGCTAACATAGCCTTCTTGTTGTGTAGTTACACAAACGGAATATAATTTTGGAGCTTTGAAATTGAGAATGGAATATGCAAACATTTGCTGTTTCAAACTCTCTTAGCATCGTTAAACCTGAAAAGTAATGGGACTCGTGAGCTCTACGTTATATCCCCTTTCTCTAGTATGGTCTCGACCTTTACTAGTTTGTGTAAAATAAAAAGGAGGAACTTTACAAAATTAAAAGTAACACTGAAAATGATTCCGACTCTCCACCAAAGCTAATATTGCAAGGCCATTAAGACAAAGGGATGTCGATTGTGTGTGTAGCACAGAGCCCCTGTTACAAGTAGTGCTCCCCAGGGAAGAAAGAATGGAACTCTAAATGACAATATCATTATTCTTTTGGTTTCCCTGTCAGAGGACTATGCTAAAGTTTGAAGGTGAAGGCTGGACTGGAATAATTAGAATAATATTTGTTGAGCCATTTAAAAAAACATTCATTAATTTAAAATATTCTGTAGGGCTTTTGTAAGAATTATCATGTGCTAAAGTTGACTCATAAATAGTTCATTAAGACATATATGTGAAACATGAAAACATTAAGAAATTAAACATTAGTGATATATGCATTTTTACTTGCGTTATAAATTTCAATATTAAATGCATGTTTATCATCTGAATTAATGTAATTACATATTTGTTACCAGTTGATAAGAATTTCTTTACTGAATGGATGAATCTTTAAGTAGGTGACTCCTCTCTCTTTTTAACAATTTCAGAGATCACTTAATATTTTATCATAGAGTTTCATTATTAACTTAGAAGAATACAGTTTTAGTTCTTTCAAAGCACAAAACTGTTAAATTTCTGTGCTTACAGATAACATATGTATACGTGTATAGTGGTATGTAACATGTGTCTTTACCAAATAATTAGATTTCATATCAAGAATCAGAAATTTGAAAAAAATTATTTTCTTTGAGTTGGAATCAGTAATATTTAAGACTGTAAATTTTGAATTGTCAAGTTTTTGTGTGGAATGTTTTCATTCACTTTTCCATTAAAAATTAACTTTATGAAATTTTAGCTTTGTGACTAAGTTTCTGATTCATTAGCAAGAGAGGGGTTCAGTAACTATCTTAATTAAAGGCCCTAACAAGGGAGGGCTCCCCTTTTGGCTGTTATGTTGACAGCTCACAGATGCCAATGCCTCAAGTGACTGGACCTATGATGAATATCTGAGAATGCCCTTTGCATGGCAACAAGTTCATATGTCTAGATGTATCTACATGTGTTTATTTCTATGCTTTCCTATCTTCTAATATGTTTATTTTAGAAAATATTTCTAGAAATATGTTTTCTATGAAAATTTGGCAAAACTTTATGTGGAAAATTGTTCTTATTGGTTTTTTTTTTTTTTTTTTTTTTTGGTCACACATCTGCCTTTATTGTAAATAGCAGTTGGGACACTTGTATCAGTGGTTTTTAAACCTACACAGTTCTTATAGGTCACAAAATACATGATTTAGGGGTGAAATACATTTTATGATGTTTTGATACATAATAATATTAAACTAAAATGATTTATAACATTTTATAGACTTTCCCTATTTGTTTTTGATAAGTATTCATTAATAAAAGCTTTGTATTTACTGGAGAACACCAAGATGTCTAAAGTCTTGCTGTATGTCACATTTTGATAGGCTGGAGCCAGTTAGCTGCCATGCACTGCGTTATGCTGCCAGACCTGCTGGGGCTGGATAAATTCCGGCCTCCTCTTCTGGAGATGCTGGCTCGAAGGTGGCAAGATCGATGCCTGGAGGTAATGTTGAAGTTATAAGGAAAACAAAAATACTTCAGTAAACAAAAGCAATGCTCATCTCATTTGTCCTGTCACTTACTCGTTCCATTGTGGAAAATATGGGTTCTAGAGCTCCATGTTTTTCCTCCTTTGTTCCTATAGTAAACAGAAAACTTTCTAGCTTGCTTATTTATTTACTCTTAAAATTTATTGAGTGTTTCATTAAAAGTTCCATATACCTTTTAGAATTATGTCTTTAGTATTGATTTCCATAGAAAAATGCACCCACATGACAGAGACATGTAACTATATGCAGTATAATAATCCCTTCCATTAAATTCCAAGTGAGTAGTCAGAGACCAAAGGAAAGTCCTGTGTTCTGGTAAAGCAAGACAGTTTTGGAATTTAAAAAGAGCTGGGTTAAATGTTAGTGAAACAATTACTAACTTTTTGACCCTGGATACATTGCTTAGTCTATTTGGAGAGCATTTTAAAGTAAAGACAATAATGTAATTCTTATGAGAACATACATGTTGCTAAGCAGTTTTGCTACATGAACATCATAGATTGTACATATGTATACTCAATAAATTACTGTGATGTCACTGAGAAATGATTTAGTAGAACCACTGTATTTCTGGCCTTTTGTTGGCTGAAGCATCATAATACTTTAAGATAATTGCTTGGTCTGGTCTCTGTTGACTCAACTTCAAATAGAACTGAAGTATAGTAAAGTTTTCATTGAATAATTTTTTAGTTTCCTTTAAAAGACAGTATATTTATAAAGAATGTTTTACTTAAACTCTTCTTTAGATGAGGCTGAATTTTTCCTTAACCTATAAATAGTTAATAAGTTGAATAAATTGATTAGTACTTTGCTTAAAAATAGACTAGCTTTTTTGGGTTTATGTCTTTGGTATTTCTGATAAAAATCCTGAAATTAAAATGCAAAATAAAAAGGTTGCATAGCCAATTGAGAGAAAAATTGATATGATTTTGAAAAATGACTCCCTCTATATAACCTGAAAGAGGTTTACACAGGAATCTATTTACCCATTTTGTTTGTGTCTACGTATATGTGAATCATGTGGATTTATACCTATTAGATTATATAAAAGATCAATGTTTGAGGCAATGTTGATATGATAAAGTAGATAACAAATATTAAAAAGGCTTGGTGAAATGTAAATTTCAAATCAAGAAATAATATTTTGAAGACCTCTGTCATCTCTCTGGCCTGTTGACTCAAACATTGACAAACATTGTCCCATGAATAGCTTTAATGTATTTGGCTGCCTCCATCCCCTTCCCTTAGCTCCAACCAAAATTGTCATATTTAAAGAATTTACTAGATAAGGTGAAGTTTCTTTTGGGTATTGGGAAAAACAATTTACTGCTCCTAACATTGATTTTTCTTTAACAATAATAGTTACTTGGAAAGTTAATAATTAAAGATGCTGTTTTACAGTATAAGAACCCTTTAGAAAATCAAATTTCAAACATAAAGTTGATTAAATATCTTTCCATTAGTTTAAAAATATTTTTGGATGAAAGCATCTTGGATCATGTGTAAAATGCTATCATTTAATTTCATCGTTCCGAGCTACTCAGTTTCTTATTTGATTTGTAGGTTTTTTTCTCATGTAAATAAATATGCTTTCTGTGTTTTCTGATTTTATATCACTATAAATTTTCTGGTTTGTGACCTTCACTTCACCAACCGACAGGCTTTTTCTCATTTGTTTCTGTGATTCTCTTAGGTGAGAGAGGCTGCGCAGGCCCTGCTTCTAGCAGAGCTGAGAAGAATCGAGCAGGCAGGACGAAAGGAAGCGATTGATACCTGGGCTCCGTATTTACCCCAGTATATGGACCACGTCATATCACGTAAGAGTTTTCATGCTTTTCTGGAAAACTTGGGAGGAGTCTGAGTACCAGTCTCAGAGTGTTCATGCTTTCTGACGGGAACAGAAGTGAGAGGAAGGGTTGCTTGAACCCCGGTCTTTCTGATTTGAGTCTTGCTGATTTAGAGTATGACAGTTTAAAGGAGCAAGATACAGCAAATATCAAAACATCCACTAAAGACCTGACTGTTTGTGATGCCAGTCCCCAATGACAAAAGCAATCCCTACCCTATTTAACCCTCTTTCCTCTGCATGTTGTTTTGTTGACCTTGTGGTTTCCACTTGGTCCATATTGATCTTGTGTTATGAAGTGCAGAGACTTTTTAAGTTAACATTACTTGGATATTTGAAAACCAGAGATGGAGTAAAGTTACACCTGTGTACAGTGGGAAAAGAGAAAATTTGCAAGAATCGTGGCTGGTGAGTCTTTCAAATAACTTTGAACTGAACAAATTGGGAAAATTATTGCCTTTTTGGGAACTGTTGAAAATACAGCATTTTTACTCATGCTTTTAGGTTAAATTCATTGGGAAAAGGTTGTATTTGTTGGCATAATTTTTTCTCTCTGGTAAAAATGTTTGTCTTCATTTTACTAAAGTATTTGATTTTCTAAAAATGTTAATAATTAAAATTTTATTTTGATTTATGTTAGTTACAAGCTACCCTTCAGTATTTAACATAAAGTCTTAGTTAAACTTTAAAAAACGTTTTACTATGAAATTAGGCCTGGAGTTTATACACAGTCTTCCCCACTGTCAGTTGTTGGTGTACTTATGTGCTTACCCGCGTCATGCCCACCCCACGTGTTATTCTAGCGGCACATGCACTGTTGAAGAGGCTAGGTGAAAGGAATTCTTAAATGTTGTTAACTGTTAGAGCTGACTTCCTTACCAGATCAGCCCGTGTTGACCTGTGATGTTTAATTAGGCATGTGACCTGGAGGACTCCTCTAGTGTTTATTGGCCTCATTCTTTTCAGTTAAAAATCAAGATGATAGAGGCTTTATAGAGTTGTAATGGGTATGGAGTGAGCTGACCCTTGTTGAGATTGGTACCTAGCTCACAGTGAGCACTATTGATTTGTTGAGTAAATAAACACTTGGGGCAAGTGTGGTCACGTTCACATGACTAACGCATGGGGGGCATAACACTTCTAATTAAAACTCATCTGAGGACCTAGATATTTACTGAGTGAATGTAAAACATTTTACACAAAGTAGATTAAGTAAAAACAACGACATCAACAATAGCAACAATGAAAACAAACAACAACAGAAACAACCCCCCAAATCTAGGAACTCAGCCTAATTTCAGAATTTCTTTTCTGCCTCCTGTCTGCTGTGGTGTGAGTGGCTCAGCTCCACCATGCCTCCTTGCTATGTCTGATTGGCATTCCTGAAGCCATCAGCTAATAAACTTTCCTTCCTTAAGAAAAAATAATTTAGGACCTCTAACATACATTTACTTTTTAAAGATAGTAGGCTTAAAATTCTTTTGGCAATTTTTATATAAAAAAATTTAGGCCTGGGGACTGTAGTTTAATGGTAGAGTGCTTGCCTAACAAAAGGATGAAATAAAAAATTTAAAAGTAAGTTTCCAGAATATACAAGCAAGAAAGAAAGAAAGGAGAGAAGGAAGGAGGGAAGGAAGAAAAGAAAGGAAAAAAGAAAAGCAAAAAAAAAAAAAAAAAAACCACACCCTACCTTTGGACTGTGTGAGTAAATCATCTAAGTAATCTCAGACATGTTCCCTGTTACTGATGTGAGCCTGACTTTAGAAAGTAGATTCTGATGGTTCACTGTGACATAAAACCTTGCTGAATAAAACGTCCTCAAGGGTCTGGGAAGATGCCTTGTCGGTAAAGCGTTTTCCATACAAGCACGAGGACCAGGTGTACCATTGTAATCCTTTCCCTGGAAAAGCAGGGAATGGGGCATCCTTGTTGCACCAAATAAAACGGTGAGCTCCATATTTAGTGAGAAAGCTTGTCAGAAAGATAATGTTAAGATCTATTAAGGAAGATACTTCTTGTTGTTCTCTGCCCTCAACATAGGGGCACACACACATTTATATATGCAATTTAAATAATTTATAAATAAATAAACATATAAAGTAATTTTTAATTTTGTATATATATTCACACACATAATTAATTTTTAAAATAATCTTCACAATTGAGGACAAACTATGAGTGAGGTACTCAAGAGTAGGCTGAAGGTCATTCTACACAATAGCAAGTCACTGTAGATTCTTTTAAGAGGAAAATTGCATGCTAAAAAATATAAAAGCAATCAGAAATGTTTTCAAGACACCTTTATTTAGCTGCCACAAAAAGGGAAATGGAAACCAGATATAAATGTGGGCAAGTCGAAGGAAAGAAGTTTCCAAGGCCCGATAAGTGATTGCATTTAAAGAGCTAAGAAAAGAACCATAAGGGATCTGTGAAGCAAGAAAACTAACTCGAAGATGCAAAATATTGCCAACCCACGACCTTCTTTCTTATTGTATAGCTGACCCCGTGAAACGTTTGTAATACATGCTCATTCTACAGAATACAGGTCTTCTAGAACATATTTCTACAGGAAATTACAGGCTCTGGTCTTGAGGGGGAGACTCAGATGGAGAAAGGTGGACAGTGATATATAGGGAGTCATACACGACGGCGGCTGCCGTTTCTACCAGTCCATTGCCAGTCTACAGATCCCTCCTGACTCTTTAAGCCCTGTAGCCAGGCAATTGCTGGTGTTTTAAAATCAGACTGTTAATGAAGCTGAAGAAGATGTTACCTATTATCAACTCTTTCATCTGAAATTTAAATGCTTAATTTTGAGTTACAATTTTAGAATTTGTGTTTACCTCAAGAATTACAATAAATCATGAGGTGGTGGTGGTGCACGCCTTTAACCCCAGCACTCGAGAGGCAGAGGCAGGCGGATCTCTGTGAGTTCGAGACCAGCCTGGTCTACAAGAGCTAGTTCCAGGACAGGCTCCAAAGCTACAGAGAAACCCTGTCTCGAAAAACCAAAAATAACAACAACAACAAGAGTTACAATAAATCACTGCTTAAACAAACACTTTGATTCATATGGTTAAAGTAGTAGACTGATATTTAGTTCTACCAATAATCCACATAGGATAAATTAAAATAAACTGTGATGAAAAGTAAAAAAAGAACAAAAAAATGTTAAAATTAGTACTGAGTTGTACTATTGACAGTTTGGAAACAGAGATACCATTATTTATTATATCTATTTTATTTTGCTCCTAGAAAGAAGAGAATGGCTTAGCTACAAATTAAAGGCATAATATAGCCACTAATTATTCCCCAAAGCAGTGGTAGAAATGCATATGTGTGAGGTATCTGTTAGTGGGTCCAGAGAGGATAATGTAAACAAAGAGTAACAATTGTTAGGAAACTTTCTCTATATCAGATTTTTGCTAAGTACTTGCAAAGCAAAGTTGATTTTTTTTTTCTCTCTGTGAAATAGTCCTAGCTGTCAAGGAACTCACTCTGTATACCAGGCTGGCCTTGAACTCAAAGATCCACCTGCCTCTGCTTCCTGAGTGCTGGGATTAAAGACCACTGAGCCATCCCTCCAGCTCAGGTCTTGTGCCTTTAATTTAACCAGTTTAAGAACCTGGTAGATACTGTTGTTGTCACACCAACAGTACAAACATTTTGTTTTCTTTCACATGAGGTAATAGGCTAAGGGTCTGAAAATTTGTCTTTGTTCCTTCAAGCACTTACGTGACTGCTAGACTGCAAAACTCACCTTTCTTACCCTCTGTTTATTCTACCTGGCTTACTCCAGCATCCTGAGATCTTAGCTGAGGGTAGAGAAGTAAGAATAGACTAGTCAGTTGGCTTGCCTGCTACTACTGTAAAATGATGTCTGTCCCAGACATGTGGAACTGTAGCACAAAATGAAGCAGAAAAATAACTGTTAGAAAAGTACTCTCTGGTATTTTTTATTATTGTTTAATTGTTTAAATTTTATTATTGTTTAATAAATTGCTCCTAATTAAGTTTAAATTTTTTCCTGTTTTGTAATTAAATCCTTTTTACTTAAGTATACTATTTTTGAGTACCTCAAAAAATATGTGAATGCTGGATTACCTAAAATTTGAATTTTATCCTCTATTGTGATTGTGTGTGTGTGTGTGTGTGTGTGTGTGCAAGAATAAATAGACATACATTCTACTAAATGTAACTGAAACACCACACATTATCAACTTTTGATTCAATATGCTAATCAGTTCTGGAACTGTATTGCTGAGTGTCGAATTAGTTTTACTTTCTTTTATTGAGAGATTTCTGTTTTAATAAAAGGGAATCAAGCCAAAGGAATAGGGATTCTGGACGTATTAAAGGAGAAGAAAGCGTTTAACAAATGAGGAATGACCACATAGGGTTGGAGAACAGATTTTCTGTGCTAGGAGATCAAAGGTTACGGAGCCAGCTGGTGGACAGCCCACACCTGCTGTCCACCTGCTTGCAGTGAAGCCTCCTCCACCACTGCCGCCAGTGTTTGTGGAGGTGACCCCCACTGCGAGTTTAAAGGGTTTGGGACAAACAGAACCTATTCCTGGCATGAGCATCTTAGTCACTGAAATCGAGAACATGTCCAACAGTCTATCTGGAATGTACACCATGCACCAGTATTTGTCTTATAATTTAACCATTCTATGTATTTAAAGATATGTAATAATTACACAAGTGATATTGGAAATGCCTAAGTTATGCCTGGTTTTTGTAGAAGAGTGCCTTTATTATTTTTCTGAAGTCCAAAAAATGTTCTTCTTGGAGAGCTCTTGGACTGTAATAACGTTTTATCTTTGAGATCCAGGTAGGTAGCTGGCAGCTTCAGCTAAGTTCACTGTCAGGAAGGGATTGGACTGAGAATAAAAACCGTACCAACTGGCTGTGTTGATAATACTCTCTGTGTTTTATATAGGTATGGTGTATAATAGACCACTAAAAAGCTCCTTACGGGTTTGTGTGACTAGAAAGGAAATGATGGGCCAGGCTTGGTGCTCTTGCTGGGGTTCCTGAGGGCAGTGGTAGTGCTTCTGCCGAGCACCCGTTACAGTAGAGGACACAAGGAGTCGTCACAGACTCTTGTCTATCCCAGCTCTGTCTGTACTTTTCCTTTCCCTATCCTGCTTCCCCAGCACTCATTTAAATTTCTGTTTCTCGGGGGTCCTGGTAGTAGACTAGCAGTCACTGGGGAAGAAAAAGCATCAGCAGTCTGCCTTAACCAATAGCCACACATTTTCATAATACCGCAAAGTCCTCAGCTCTTGAATGGCATGAGACTTTTGTTGCAGGTGATATAGTTTTGTCTTTAACCAATCAGAATCATTGTTTCATCCTTTGTAAATATCAGAAAAATATGTAAAGTTTTGCTTCTGACTTTTTGGTAGGAAATTTAAGGATAGTTACACTGTTTCCCATCCTAATACTAAATACAACATACATCCTGCAACGCTGACATATGGGAATATTGTACACCTTTTTTGAGTCATCATTGGTTTGCTGCGTATCACTTTTATGTTCCAGTGCATCCTTATAGAATTCTAATAATTTTACTAGAAAGGGATTAATTTTATTTTTTGAATCTTTTAAATTGTGGTGTAGATAAAGATAAATGTTGTCTGAGATTTATTTTGAATTAAAGATGTTTATCAGAACCTACGTTTACATATTTCTTACTTGTGACATTCTACATGTAGCATTTTGATAATTGACTTTTTTATGAGGTCAAGCACCTGCTGTTTATGAAATATGCCCACATTTGCCCTCCATTCCAGTCGCTGACTTCTCTGAAGTAAATGCTGATGGGTCCTGATTTCTTCTGGCCTGTAATACAGTTTGACCTTAAGGGGCATTAGGTCACAGGCGTAATTATTTCTCATACATTGTATTCTGCTTCCTCACAGTGCTCATCTCTTCCAGCTTCAAAAACATTAGACACATAAAATTCACTATCATATAAATGAAAAATCTCTCCTAATGTGTAGCTGCTGTGATTTTATACACTTCTGGACAACTTACTATTAATTTGTAAGGTTGTCTTCTCTGGTATTGATAGAAAAATGTGTAACATATTGTGTTTAATAATATTGATATTATCAGAAAGCTCAATCCTTTGTTCTTTTCGAGCCCCTGCTTTTCTAACTTCCTTTTTGTTAGATTGCCTGGATCAGGCTCCTCTTTTACTCAGCCATGCAAACAATAGGATCTCTTTGTTCAACAAAAGACACTGTTAGAAAATGTTTTGGGTTTGACTTCCAAAAAACCATACTTTAATACCTCCTCTTAACCTGGAATTAAGTCTCATTTCTGGTAATTATAAAGTAGAGTCACTCTGGGCGCAAATGTGGATGATACAACAATAGGCTTGAAGCTAAGAGGGTGATGCATGTGCCACATGTATAGAAAGTGTAGCTGGTGAGCTATCCTTGATGTTAGTGTGTTCTCCATTGGGAAGATAATGCCAGGATTTGTGGTGGGAAGAAGGCGGGAGAGACTAGAAAGGGGTTTGACACACATGATTTAATTGAATCTGGCTCCAGCTCTCAAAGGCCTTCCTCTCCTTCCCTTTCTCCTTTCGATTTTCCCTCTTTCCTTTACATTTTTCTTCCTTGTTTGGAAATTTCAGAGATAATCAGGTTAGGGGAATGATTTTTCTGGATACTGAAAAATTCTCAAAATTACTGAATAGATGCTAGGATATTTTTATAAATCTATTTTGATTGAAATAGTTTAAAAAACATTTACTCTATGAAGAGGCTGTCATTTCAGACCATGTTGTGGAGTGACTACTGCCTACTTGTCACGGGCAACCTCTTGATGAAGACATCCTAGGTTATTGTGCCTCTTGCATTTCATGTTTTATTTCTTAAAACTTTCCCATCTCTGTCTTGTTGTTGTTTAGTAAATGTGTTGAATTTTTATTTCCATTGAGCTGTTTCATTTCATTCCTAATAGACTCTTTTCTTGTTTCTGATTGGCATCTGCACTACTGTGGAAATTAGGAAGCCCGGCCATCTAGCTTATTCTAGTTCAGTATCCGGTAAGGGTGAGCTGGCCAAGAATGAAAGCTGTCAGATGGCAAGCCACCTGACAGGGCTTTAGAGTAAGTGCCTTGTGGGGCTCTCACTCTGTGCCTGCTGGGGTCACCTTTTTTGTTGTTATTATTGTCATTTTTTGCTTGTTTTGTGGCATTCTGGGCACCTTTTTTTTAAAGCAATAATATACTAGTTAAAATTGGTGAAATAAAGGGAAAATTATTTGGTTAAATACCTCTTATAATTTCTGTTTTATAAATCATTTGGGATTAAAGGGCATGGTTCTTTTAGGATCATCTGAAGAAACTGTAGTCATCTTATACTGAATTCCATATGTATGAGCCCCTCTTATGTACTGGGAGGCAGAAATCTTTTATGTTCAGATAAACTATATCTATTCAAAGTATACTATATTGCATTTGCTAACAATGTTTCATTGAGAATTGGATATTTGTTCTTCATTTTTTTTCTAGAATGTCATAGGAGTTGAGCTTAATTTTAAACACCCTAGACTGATCTTGTATTTAGCAACAATAAATGATTTTGCTTATCTTTGTTTGGCCACCAACCCAATGGAATTTCTACTTAAAGAGCTATAGCTTTCTAAAAGAATATCCCATTGATTTGAAATGATTTTTTGAGGCATTATTTAATATTCTTGTGATTTTCCTTTTTATGTATTCAATAGTCTTGGGAGCTACAGTAGTAAAATGGCCAGTTAAAAATGAAAGCATTTTTTTTTGTGTAGGTTGGTTATCCAGACTTAGTTTTAGCAATAAAAGGGAAACTGAATTCAGTGATGTGGTCGGAGAACTCGGCAGCGTTAGTTGTGAGTGCACGCTTCTGAGGATCAACACTGTCCACTCTGCCGTCAAGAGTCTAGGCTGTGTTTTGATCCCTGTAGAGCAGGGAGGGGGTCTGGTACCTGCCCGTGTGGGCTTCCCAGCATCACCTGCTCCTTGTAGAGCAGCGAGGGGTGCAGCACCTGCTCAGTCATGCAGGTTTCCTAGCGTCACCTGTTCCCCGTAGAGCAGAGAGGGGTGCGGCACCAGCTAGTGTGGGCCTCCTTGCATTTCTCTATCTCATTCCATTTGGGCCTTTTCTGTAGAGCTATATAACTCGAAGGGCTTACAATAAATTTGGTAATTTTCTCCTTTTTCTTTTTCACAAGTCTGTCACATGTCTGCCACTGTCTCTGTTTCTTCAATGCAATGCAACCAAATTTCTTCCAGATCTGCAGTCTATATTCAGATACCTGGGAGGAGTACCTGACTTTCTGTGAGATACGTGTGCATTTCTCCTGCTGGCTGTAAGCATGGAAGCACTTACGCCTGCGGAGGCTATTTTTTTTTCTCTCTCTCTTTTTTTTTCCCAACCCTAGAATGGCTCCCTTAAGTAAAATATATAATTCCTTGTTCCCATATCCACCCTTCCTATATCCCGACCATCCTATTCCCCCAAGCTCTTCCCATCCTCCACTTCACCCTTTTCTCGCCCCATCCCCCCTCCCCCATCCCACCCCACCCCTATGTTCCCATTTTTTGTCCGGCAATCTTGTCTACTTCCAGTATCCAGGAGGATAACTATATGTTTTTCTTTGGGTTCACCTTCTTATATAGCTTCTCTAGGATTTTTACGAATTATAGGCTCGATGTCCTTTATTTATGGCTAGAACCAATTATGAGTGAGTACATCCCATGTTCATCTTTTTGGGCCTCGAGGGAAATAGAAAACACCATCCTGCGGAGGCTATTTTATAAAAGAGAACCACTCACTCAACCTTTGATACATTCTATTTTTTTAAGTGATATTTAAATGGAAATGCCTGGTAATATCTTCAGCTGAGATTCTAGTAGCCTTTATGATAATAAATGAGCTAATATCACTCACTACAAAGAAGATGGTATTGATTTGTCTTATCATTTTCTTGCTCATTTGCAGAAGACAAAATTTATAATGCTGATGGAAATAGTAAAGACTTTCCTGTGGACACTGGGACATGTTTTTCTAATAAAGAAAGTATAGATTTTGAAGGAGAATGGTCCCTTTAGGTTCATATATCTGAATATTTGGTCCCCAGTTGGTGGAACTGTTTTCGGAAGTATTAGGAGGTGTGACCTTATGGAAGGAGGTGTGTCCCAGGGAGTGGGCTGTGAGCTTTCGAAAGTCAACACCATTTTCAGTAAGTTCTTTCCGTCTGCCTCCTACTTGTGAAGATGGCTGTCAGCTACTTCTCAGCATCATGCCTGCTTCCATGTTTTCTGCCATGATTATTATAATAGCTAATGGCAGCTTTTGTTCTAGTATTAAAGTGGGATTAAAGTTCTCCAACTGCTCTAAATGTCTTTTCCTAATACCTTTCTATCCTTCTTCCCCTGCTTTTTTAATACAGTATTCTGTCCTTTATTATTCTCTAGAGATGTTGCTCTATTGACTTGGTGCATTTACTTTATTTATTAAACATGTTTTGATATGAATATGTATTAAAGTTTCATTGTACATGACATTTGCAGACACTGTTAATATTTTTAGCACTTCTAGCACACAAATGTAATGAAAAAAATTTCTCTTTGTTTGAACACCCGAATTGACCCCAGCGAGATTGAGATTGATCTGGTTTCTTTCAGCCTGTTAAATGCCAATCCAGTCATCTGTAACAGTACTTAGGATTTTTGTAATTTTCTTGTACATGTTTTCTGTTTCTTTTATAAAACTTACCCCTCAAAGATTTTGTTTGCTTGATTGAGAGATGAAAACAATCACAATCACAATCACCTCGTGTTATTGTTTGTTTTAACAACTTGTCTCACAGTCGATGTCAAGTCTGTCGTCACGGTTCTCTTCTATAATCCTGTGGAGGGACCTTATAGTTTGCTGGAAAAGATGGTTGAGACTTTGACTTAGTTGTTTGGGTGATGGTTAAGTCAGTTCATTTGGATCATTTTCTCTTTTTCTAAGATTTGTTAATAGAAAAGTTTTTTTTCTCTTCCCCCCACCCCCGTATGAAGTTGATTTGTATGCCTTTCTAAGAAGCACATTGCTTGGACTTTGGTTATTCTTTTGCCTGTTAAGTATTTAAAGTAAGCATAATAGACTTTGTTTTTGATTAAGTTTATTGTTGAAGAATTCTCTTTTCTATTTACTTTAAATTCAATTGTTTCTGTGTGTGTGTGTGTGTGTGTGTGTGTGGTTGTGTGTGTATGGTTATGTACATGAATTCAGGTGCCTGGAGAGTCCAGAAGAAGGTATTGCATTCCCTGGAGCTGGAGTTTCAGACAATTGCAGGCAACCGGATGTGGGTTCTAGGAATCAAACTTGACAGCCAAACAGTGTCAGCATTTATTGTCATTTGTTCTCTTGATCTTGACCATTTTCTCACTGGGGTAATAGGAAATATTAGATTTGTCTTATTTATATTTCCCTAATTGCTCAATATCATGAAAACTTCCTGAGATATTTCTTGGCCATTTTTATATCAAGTGGACCTCAAAATATCTATACACTATTCTTCCCAAACACCAGAGAATATACATTCTTCTCAGATGGCTCTGAAAGCTTCTCTGGGAAAGAAAAGAAAGCTTAACAAATTCAGAAAAACTGAAATAGATCCATGAAGCCCATCTAATTACAGTGCAGTAAACTTGAAATCAATAGCAAATCTGTTTCTAGTAATTACATAAACTCATGGAGATAAGACAACATCATAACGGAACAATGAAATGGTAAGAAAAATCAAAGAAATTCTTGGAATGAGATGAAAATGGAAACACAATGCAGCCAAGCCAGTGGAAGACATTATAGGAGGTCCTAAGGGAAATTTACAGCTCCAAGATCATGCTTTAAAAAGTCAGGAAGAAAACAAATAAATGACTTAATAAATAATTCAGGAATTTGGAAAAGAAAGAATAAACCAAACCTAAATCTAGTAGATGGCAAGAAGTAAAAATCAGGCTGCAGATGGTGAGATGGAAACAAAATACCTAAGAATCATCTATTCTAAGAGCCGGTTCTTTGAGAAGACAAACGAAATACCTAAGAATCATCTATTCTAAGAGCCGGTTCTTTGAGAAGATAAACAAGACCCTTGGTTTAACTAACCAAAAGCAAAAAAGATGGCTCAAACTGGCAGAATCAGAATGAACAGGTAAGCATTACAAACATCAAAGAAATTCAGAATATTATAAAGTATTATTACCAGACAGTGGTAACACATGCCTTTAATCCCAGCACTCTGGAGGCAGAGGCAGATGGATCTCTGAGTTTGAGGCCAGCCTTATCTACTCTACAGAGTGCATTCCTGCCAGGGCTGTTATACAGAGAAACCCTGTCTTGATAAACCAAACCAAAACAAAACAAAAAAGGACAAATTTTTAGATTCATCCAAACCATGGAATTTAAACCAAGGAAAGAATGACAGCCTTAACAGACCCATAGGAATTGTAGAGATCAAGCAATAATAAGCAGTTTTCCAGCTAAAATAAAACAAAACAATAATAGCAAGAAATGAAACAGTAATAAGCAGCCTTCCAACTAAAATAAAACATCAAGAGATCAAACAAGTAATAAGCAACTAAAAAAACAAAAAAACAAAAAAAAATCCAGAAGAGAGCCCAGGGAAAAATGGATTCACAGTAGAACTCTACCAGACTTTTAAAGAAGACCCACAGATCTATCTAAGATAGAAACTTAAATGTAATAGAAATATAAAATTTCTTTTTTCACAAAAAAGAAATTCTTTTCTACAAAGTCATTATTAGTCTAATACTAAAGCCAGGTAAAGACACTAACATCAAAAAAGAAAACTACAGGTCCATATCCCTGATGAACATAGATGCAGAAATTCTTAATATATTAGTTGCATACTTGTTACAGGCATATATCAAAAGGATCTTTTACCAGCATTAAGTAGACTTAACCTAAAGATAAAGTGATGGTTTATATAGTAAGTCAGTAAATGTAATAAATTGCATATATGAATTAAAGACAAAAACCACACAAGTATCTTTTTAAAATATTTTTATTATTATTAAAAATCTCCGCCTCCTCCCCACCTCCCATTTTCCTCCCCCTCCCTCCCCTCCACTCCCCCTCCCTTTCCAGTCCAAGGAGCAGTCAGGGTTCCCTGCCCTGTGGGAAGTCCAAAGTCCTCCCCCCTCCATCCAGGACCAGGAAGGTGCGCATCTAAACAGACTAGGCTCCCCCAAAGCCAGTTCATGCGGTAGGATCAAAACCTAGTGCCATTGTTCTTGGCTTCTCAGTCAGCCCTCATTGTCCTCCACTTTCAGAGAGTCTGGTTTGATCCCATGCTTTTTTAGTCCCATTTGAGCTGGCCTTGGTGAGCTCCCATTAGACCAGCCCGACCATCTCAGTGGGTGGGCACACTCCTCGCGGTCCTGACTTCCTTGCTCATGTTCTCTCTCCTTCAACTCCTCATTTGGGCCTTGGGAGCTCAGTCCTGCACTCCAATGTGGGTCTCTGTCTCTATCTCCATCCATCTCCAGATGAAGCTTCTGTGGTGATATGCAAGATATTCATCAGTATGGCTATAGGGAAGGGCCATTTCAGGCTCCCTCTCCTCAGCTGCTCAAGAAAGGGGAGATGGGGAGATGTGGAGAGAAAAGTGAGGAGGGGAGGATTGGGAGACCCTGGGGGAATGGGATGGTTGGGATGGAGGAAGGGTGGATAAGGGTGCAGGGAAGAAGATATCTTAATTAAGGGAACCATTTTAGGGTTAGCAAGAGACTTAACTCTAGAGGGCTTCCCAGGTATCCATGGAGATGTCCACACAAGTATCTTGATAGAAGCAGAAATAAAAAAAAGCCAACATGCCTTCGTGATAAAATTCCCAGAGAGAATAGGATTGGCGGTAACACACCTCAACATAGCCAAGGTTATAGATGATAAATCCATAACCAATATCTTGCCAAATGGAGATCTCCAAGCATTTCTATTAAAAACAGGGCTCATACTATCTCCACTCCTTTTCAGGATAGTGACTGAAACACTAACCAGTACCATAAGACAAGAGTAAGAAATTAAAGCAAAAAAAAGAGGAAAGATAAATCAAATTATTCCTGTTTGCAGAATACAGTATATTATATAGAACAGATTACAAATATTCTATCAGAAAACTTCTAGAAATGACCAACTGTTTCAGCAAACAGATTCAAGCTACCTAATCCACTTACACAAATCAGTAGCTTTTCTATACACTAACACAAACATTGTGAGCATGAGATTGTGAACATACTCCTATTCACAACAGCCTCAAAGAAAATGAAATGTATTCTTTGCAGTCACAAACTGAACCAGTGAAAACTTTCTCTGACAAAAAGAGATCGAGAAAGCCATTAGAAAATACATTTCCCATGTTCATGGATTGGTGAAATTAATATTCTGGAAATAACCATTTTATGTAAAGCTTTTTATAGATTCAGTGCAATCCCAGTCTAAATCCTCATCTTATTCCTTACAGATGTAGAAAATAACTATCCTAAAATTCATTTGGAACCACAAGTGAATCTGTTATCTCAGATAGTCATGCAATTCTGGGCAAAAAAGAACAACAGTGGAAGCATTGTTATTCCAGATTGACTCTTGAGCTATATAGTAATAAAAAACCATAGCGCCGGCACAAAAACTGCCATGTCGGCCAATAGAAAAAAATAGAAGTTCCAAACATAAGTGCAGGTAGCTATAGCTATCTATTATTTGACAAAGACATCAAACCATGCATCAGAGAAAAGACAGTGTCTTCAGCTAATGGTGAATGAAATTAGAACCCTATGTTTCATTGTATTGGAAAATTAAGTCCAAATGGATCAAAGACATTGATACCTGAAATGCAAAACTCCTAGAAGAAAACATAGGTGTAGAAAAGACCTTTCAAAAGAGGACTATTTCTGCCCAGGAACTGAGGACAAATTTGACAAGTGTGACATGAAAAGCTAAGAACCATCTGTACAGCAAAGGGAACAGCTGAACGAAGAGGAAGCCCACATAGTGGGAGGGAAGCTAGGCCAGCTATACATGTGACAAAGGATTAATATTCACAATCTGTCAAGATTCAACAAACAAGGGGGAAATCGACTCACTTAAAAAGATGGACTTGGATCTCAACAGAGAATCCTCAAGAAAAGAAATTAAAATGTCATTGCCTTTTTATGAATGACTTATTTCACTTTAGTGAAACATCATCCAAAATCCCCCTGTGTTGTAGAATGGTTCAGGATTTTGGATGAGTATGTATATAATTATGTGCACACAATCATTGCATTCATTCATTCATTAATATTTACTTTGATTTCATCAAGTAGAAGTGTAGTACTTGCTACCGTATGTATTTTTCCTATGAACTAAGTATTCACTATCTATTTACAATCCTGCTTTTAATAATTTTGTAAGTATATTGAAAAGAATTTCAGGACTAAAGGATAATTCTGTTTTTTATTTTTTTAAAGAAACCATTATATTTTCTGTAACAACCATACTATTTTACATTCCTACCAGTAGTGATCAGAAAGCTAATTTCTTCATTTTAGACCATCTCCCTTTAAATATCATGTGTCTTAAGAGGCATAAAGTGCTATTGAAACTTTGATTTCTATTTTCCTAATTACTTACAAAAAAGATGTTACATGTTGAACATCTTTTCATGTATTTGTTAGCCACTTATATATCTTCTTTGAAAGTACTTTTTGTGTTCATTACCCACTTTAAATTTTGTTGGTTTATTGTTGTTGCATTTTAATAATTTTTTTTTTACACATGCGGCTCTAGCTGGCTTGGAACTCACTATGTGTACTTGGATGGCTTTGAAGGTGCAGTAATACTTTTGCCTTTGCTGGGATCACATACCACACATAATCCTCATCTAAGAATTATAGCAGATTATTAAAAATAGTCTATCTCTTTTCATATATTCCTTTCTCAGTCATGACTCTCAGTGCATAGGTGGTTTGTAACAGGAGGCTTTTCTCCACTTGCCAGTTCCCAAATATCCACTCTGAGGCTTAATATTAACTACAAACTGTTTGGCCGATGGCTCAGGCTTATTACTAACTAGCTTTCACATCTTAAATTAATCTATTTCTATTAATCTATATATTGCCACATGGCCATGACGTTACCTCACATCTTGCTTCTCCAGTGGCTGCTGGTCTCTCTCTGACTCTGCCTTCTTTTTCCCTGTATCTTTGCTTTGATTTTCCATATGATTTTATTCTGCCGGGCTATTGGCCAAATAAGTTTCTTTATTAACCAATGGTAATAAAACATATTCACAGAATAAAGAAAGGCATCACACAAACAGGTTACCTATGTGGTTTATTGCATGTTCTTTTAGTATCATATCCAAGAAATCATTTTCATATTTTATGCTATGAAGCTTTTCTCTTGTTTTCTTCTAGAATCTTGATAGTATTAGGTTTTAGTATTTAGATATTTGAGTCATTTGATTAAATTTTTATATATGATATAAATTCAGAATTCAACTTAAACTCTTGCTTGTAGATACTATGTAGTTTTCCAAGCATATTTGTTGAAGTGACAATTCAGTCTTCTACACCTCTTTTAACTTAACATCATTATATATATTTGGTATTTGATACATATTTTTGTTATGTTTGGCCTTTTAAATTGACATTAATCCCAGCACTCGGGAGGCAGAGGCAGGCGGATCTCTGTGAGTTCGAGACCAGCCTGGTCTACAAGAGCTAGTTCCAGGACAGGCTCCAAAGCCACAGAGAAACCCTGTCTCGAAAAACCAAAAAAAAGAAAAAAAATTGACATTTTGGTTGAATGGCATTCTGGTTTTGATTATTCTTTGGTATTATGTATAGGATGGCAGTGAATAAACCCATTCATGTTTTCATTTTTTGATAGTATATATTAAGTGTATTCCCATAAGTGAAACTTTTGGCTTGAATGCTTTGTACTTTCAATAGTGGACTATATGAGGCTTTGTCTTCTGGCATTTTTACAGCTGAACACTTTCCTAAACTCTCAGAATCATATCTGTGATAAATGAGAAATGAAATAGTATTTTTTCATTTTTATTTTTTGTTAAGAATTAACTCAGTATGTTTTCATTTGAGCCTTATGAATTTGTTTTATGTACCAGTTTTTTCTATTATAGCTTTGAGTACTTCTGTACCTGTGTTTAAAACATTATTTAGCTTATGATATTTTTATTTTGCTTATGAGCTCATAAGCATATAGAGCTAAAGAGGATGAGTGATGGCCAGCCCAGAAAAGGACCCAAGTTTAAGCACAGAAACACATGTAATTAAGGACGAAATTAACCATTTTCACAGAGTTGTCTCTGATCTGCACAGTGTGTTGTGTGGCATGCATGCCCACAACTGACACTCATGCATGTGTGCACGCATATGCATGTGTGTGCACGCGTGTGCACGCGCACACACACAATTAAGACAAATTACAAAAAACATGTGGCTAATTTAAAGATATTATGTTTTTCTTTGCAGACTGGAAATCAAAAATTAATTTTACATCTTCTTTTTGTATTGAAGTATCCTGGTAATGAGAGTGCTTGTCTGATCAGTCATTATTCTTTTTATAACTTTGTTTTGCAAGTTAATTCTTAAAGAGCTCCTCCAGAGGCAGTAATGAGTGCTGCCTTAGTCAATTTAACTTTTCATTCTCCTCTAAATCATGAGTTAGATATGAATAGCTTTTAAAATGAATTGTGAGATTTAATTAGTGTAATGTCGGAGAATAATAGCATGCTCCTATAGCTGCCCCGTGCTCGCTACAGAGCAGGAGTTTGGTGTCTGCAGTCCTTGAGTCCACTCTGTTATCCTTCCAGACCGAGTTAACTCTATTTCACAAACCTGTTTAGTTCGGTTCCTCGGAGGCTTACCACTTTCCTAGTTTCTTTATATACATCTAAGATGTGTTTATGTTTTATGACATAATCTATGTCATTGTGATTTGAAGCTACTCAGTCTTTATACAAGTAAATACACATAAGTATTCCATTGATAATATCTTCTTGGGACTAAGACACAATTTTAATTTTTATATTGCTTGATTAGCTTATATTCATTGCTTACAAAAATTATATATTTTGGTGTTGTATTTTTTTATCCTCAAATGACCTAGCACCAAGGCCTTATTGTTGGCAAAATCTTGACCTTGTACCTGACCTTGTTGCTCTGTCATTTGCCCAAAGTATCTCAATTCATTTGGCACTGGTGTCCATTTGGCCTGGCCTCATTTATTAAAATAGCATTCCACTGTTTCGTGGCACATGCTCTGCATACATTTTATGTTTTTTCTACCTTCCTCCTAGGATTAGCATGTCTGTAAGGGACGCAGGAGAGTGTAGTTTGTAGTGATATTTTATCTGTATTTTAATAAATTAAGCTTTCCTGAAGTTCAGAGAGTAAAACAGCTGAACTGATCAGGTAGTGGTGACACACACCTTTAATCCCAGTAGCCACAGTAGTTTGCCATAGAAACCGGGCAGTAGTGGTGCAGGCCTTTAATTCCAGCACTAGAGAGAAATTAAGACAGGATGAGACACCTCTCACAGTCTCATTCTGAGATTCCTAGAGGCAAGATCACCATTTCAGACTGAGGTAGAGGTAAGAGCCAGAGTCTGGTTGCTTTGCTTTTCTGGTCTTTAGGTTGAACTCTAATATTTGTCTCTGAGTTTTTATTAATTGTGGTTGGTTGATTTTACTCTTAGCTCTTTGGGGCCCACTACCCAGCTCCCAAATAATTACACAGATACTTACTCTTATTTATGAGTGCATAATCTTAGCTTGGCTTGTTTCTACCCAGACTTTCTTAAATTATTCCATCTATGTTTTGCCTCTGGGCTTTTACCTTTGTTCTATATATCTTTCTTTCCTTCTTACTCCATGACTGGCTGTGTTACTGGGTGACTGGCCCCTACATTTTCCTTTTCTTCCTCTTCTTCTCTCCTATTTATTCTCTCTCCCTGGAAAGCCCTCCCTTTCTTTCTCCTGCCTAGCTATTGGCCATTCAGCTCTTTATTAGACCAATACAGTGTTTTAGACAGGGAAAGTAACAAACATAAATAAATGTAACACATCTTCAACTAATATTCCACAACAGTAGAGTTTTTAGTAGGGCTACTGGAGACAACAGTCTGGGTGTGATGTGCTTGCTGCTCCTGGGTTCACAGATTATATAGATTCCTCAGTGGGCAGAATTCAGAAACATTAATAGCTCATTCTCATTCTTTTTTTGTCATAACTTGAGTACTGTTCATTCTCATTCTTTATGTCTGCCTGCCTTCTGTCCTCTGCTCTCCTTTCCTCTTTCTTCTCTTTCCTTGTTATCCTACTTAAAATAAACCTGACTTCATGTGAATGTCTTCCTTTTTTATTCACAGAAGAATTCTTTCTGGCCTTCTCTCTTTACTTATTCATAGTTTCTTTTTTTCTGAATAGGGTTGATCTGTCTCTCATTATCTATGGTAGATTTGCTTGTTTTTCCCAACCTTAGTTGACTTTATGTAATTTAGAATTTCTAATATATACTTTGTGAAAACCAGCTAACACTAGGGTGCAGTATTTGCGTACAGTTCTTTTTTTGGTCTGTATTTTTGTATTATCTAGTCTTTTGGCCTATTTCTGGAGTCCTTAGTTCAGTGTCTTTTATGTTTCCATTTTTTCTGTGATCTTATGTAATAAGATTTGTAAGAGTGTGCACCTCATCCTAATTTTCCTAGCATTCTGGTTAATTCATCATTTTAAGCAATTTATTTAATAAAATTTACTCAGTCATCCTTAGATCTTTAGAATGCGACCCATTAGTAGATTTTAGTATCGGCTATCAGAGTTTGATAGGGAACCTTCCCCACCTTTTCACACTTTCTGCATATGAACCTTCTATTATCCCAACCCCAGCACTGCGATAAACCTTCATTCATATTTAGCTGTAGTATAACATTTTACTGTTCTTTATCTTGTTTCTAAGTGGTTAGACACAAAGACACAAAGCAGTCTTGCTGGGTTGCTAGAAACCATTGCTTTTATTGGTTGTTTCTCAGAGACTTTTAGGTAAAATTCTGTGGCTTCCTACTTTGTTTCCCAAAGTGGCTTCTGGCCATAAACCCAAACTGAATTCATGAACTATGCTGATAACCAGAAAGAGAATGGAGAGGAGCCTACTGTTTGACCTCAGGGATTAAGCTCTTAAGAGTCTACTGTCAGTGCACAATTACCAACTTTAGCACCTTTTAAATTATGTGTATTAATGCTTCTACTCTTTTACTCCACTGGAATCAGGTGGATGCCTTATAGTTATCAAGGGTGGTCATGATGGCACAGGCCTTTAATCTCAGCACTGGCAAGCAGAGAGGGATGGTTATCTATAAATTCAAGACTGCTTGGAATACATAGTGAGTTCCAGGCCAGCCAAGGCTACATAGTAAGATTTTGCGAACAACAGCGAAAGCAAGTTTATTCCTTTTTTTAACTGTGTTAGAATTCTCAAGAGGAACAGAACTAATACAATGAATCTGTATGTATATTAAAATGGGATTTATTACAGTGGTTTACAGGTTGTGGTCTGGCTAGTTCAACAATATCTGTGTCCCAGCAGAAAGGCTCAGTGTCTGAGAGTTGTTCAGCCCATGAGGCTAGATGTCTCGGTCAGTCTTCAGTACATGTTGGAAGTCTGAAGAAGTAGGTCCTAATATCAGTGAAGGAATTCCTCAGCAGCAGATAGATGTACTTGCCAAAGAAGGTGAGCACTAGAAAGGAAAAAGCAAAGTCTTCTTTCTATGCCCTTTTTGTGTGCTGACACTTGACGGTGTGGACCAGATTTAATGTGGGTCTTCTGACCACCAGTGATCCAGGTTTAGGTTTGCTTCTTTCTACTTCAGTTAATCCAATTGAAAAAAATCCCTCACATGTGTGCCCATCTGCTTACCTTACAGGCAATTCCAGAGGTAGTTGAGTTGACAACCAAGATTAGTCGTCACGTTGTCTCCCATCTTCTGTTAGTAACGTATTTCTCACTTTTGGGCTTCAACATCTGGTGTCTTGTTAGCTTCATTCTCCACCTGCTGTCATTATTACCTTCCTGCTGCCCTGTGGTCTTTTATTGTGCTACTCTGTCTTCTTCCCTCAGGGTCATTCCATGAAACGTTTTATATATCCTTCACAAATGCGAATTTTCTTCACTCAGTGTCCTTCTCTCAAACGTTTACATATCCCACACCCATGTGAATTTTATACACTCAGTGTTCAAGACATAAATCACACGTTTCTACACATTTATAAATCTGTATTAGTACTGTGGCTATCAGGTTCTCTTGTAAAGAGTTCCTGTATTTCTCCTTTTAGTTTTATTCCCTTTGCTTAGTAAACCAGTCTTCCCCCCCCCCCCCCAAAAATTAAACTAAATGAATGGGTTAATTTTCTTCCCTTTTATATTGCCTCTTTTTGGAAAATAATATAGAGAAGTGATTTTTCAAGCATTTTAAAATGGAATTTATGCTTCAAATGAAAACTTCTGTAAACTATGCATGTGCCTCTTCATGTACTTACCCAGCCACTTAATGAGGTAACAATGAGGATCTCTGGCTAGGAAAAAGTATAATTTCAAAATTATTGGTTCATCATCACACCCATTTACAAATGTTTCTTTGCATTAATCTAGGAGAGATCTTTTCTCAACATAGGTTGAAAGTATTCCACACATCCCTGTAAGTAGAGACTGCTCATTCATTTCCCGACTGCTCAGACCTGAACAATGACACAGAAACCATGTTAATTACAACACTGTTTGGCCTATTAGCTAGGCTTCTTATTAGCTTTTATATCTTAAATTAACCCATTTCTGTTAATCTATGTATCAGCATAAGGCTGTGGCTTACTGGTCAGGATACAGTGGTCTTTCAACTTCGGAGGCTACATGTCATCTCTCTGACTCCACCTACTCTCTCTCTCTCTCTCTCTTTCTCTCTCTCTCTCTCTCTCTCTCTCTCTCTCTCTCTCTCTCTCTCTCTCTCTCTCTCTCTCTCTCTCAGTCTGGCTATATTCTTCTCAGCTATAGGCTGGAACAGCTTTATTAACCAATGGTAATAAAACATATTCATAGCATACAGAGGGGAATCCCACATCACATCCCCATTTTTGTAGCTACTTGCTCAAGCCCCAGCACACATTAGACCTGAAGCTGAGAATCTCATTTCACCTCATAGCTTGCCTGGATAAGGCTTGTTCAACAGTAGTGAGAGTGCTCGCAGTATTTATGGAAATGTGAGCACCTTGCACAATTACCTGCCTTATTGTATGAACAATTCTATATCCTCTGGTTTATTTAGATGTATCCCATCCTTTAGATGTAGGCCAAGATTCAGTATCTTTATTGCTAAAGCCATTATCCTTCACTGCCACCATCAGTTTCACTTCCCTTGACTTAAAGCACGTTACTGTCAATATATGCTTTGTATGTGTATGCAGTGCAGTGTACTGTTTGTGCTGCTCGGTTACCTGCCTTCACAGCCATTGCCAGTATAGAGAGAGAGGAAGAGGCAGAAAGAAAGAGAGATGGATGGGGAAGCAGAGATACAGAAAGAATATGAATCTTTGAAGGGTTTCAGTAACAAATTTGTAAGCAGTTCAAGATGCATAATTCTGTTTGTAGTTGAGATTTCAAATCAGTCCAGTTTCAGTGTTAGTGTGTGCCAGGATAGGTTTGCCTTTGTTTTATATTCCTGGAAGGTCAAACCGTGTGAGTCTTTCTTTCATTTGTGTCTTCTGAAACAAAAAAAAAATGTGTTTAGTTCACTTGTAGCCTGCAAATCAATCAAATCTTTGAACAGGTGCCTACAGTGAATTTAAAGTTTTTGGTTTCATTTTTATACATTATCATAGAACACATTCAGTTCTATTTGGAAAAGAAGAATAAAGCTTTATGTTTGACATTAATTCTCCTTAGAGTGAGCACACTACTTTCTTGTGGTTTCTATGACTTATGTGTTTTCCAGCTTGTTTTGCTTCTTTTAGAATGGCCTATAATTACATTTTTATGAGAGTAGTTTCATAAATAGTTCAAAATATTAGGTATAAAATGCATCTCATTAATTAAACACCAATTCATTTTTACAAAATAATTATCTTATTCTGATTTAATTTTAAAGAAACTATTTTAACCATATTTTCATTTCTCTAATTGCATTATGCCCCTAATAAGTTTAACTTGTTTCTGAAAAATTGAAATGATCTTTATTCAGAATAAGGCATACCTACCTTCAAATTTTTTATGTGAAATCTTTTTATAAGACAACATCTATAGTGTTATAATTTCTAGTTTTGATGCTTAGAGAAGGAAAAGTAGATACTGTGTCTTTAATGGAAAGCAAAAGGTTATCTTCTATGGCCTTTGTGTGTATGTGCTGATGTGAATGTAGGCAGCCAGACAGGCGGTGTGTGCAGAGAGACTAGGGAACGGCTGCGGATCGATACATGTGGTGTGAAGTGAATTAATGTGAGGCAGGCCGTCTGTCTGTCATGAGATTGTGGGCAACGTGGGGCAGTGTTGGTCAGTCACTGCACAGATCTGCTTCCAATAAATTCCTGCCTTTGCCTGAAATGCAACTGGAGATATTCACACACGCCCTTATTGTGAATTTGCTTCATTCAAAGTAAATGCTCATATCAAATCATTGCCTCCAGTGTACTTTAATTAGATCACTGGAAAGCCACAGTTGTGAGAAACTGATGAAATAAACCTACCTGTTATTGTTTTGGATGCATTTTTCAATCTCACTGGAAATCTGTGTTTTATGAGAATGAGAAATATAATTTTACTAACATTTTGTATGTTTTGTTCTTCACTCTAACACTATTATCCCTTTCATCTAATTGTCAGTAAAACAGTAGTGATAGTGAACTGAACTGATTTTATGTCCCAATATTTCTCAATGTGCTGCATTAAAAACCTTACCAAATTATTGTTTTATCTTTGCTTGTCATCTTAGTCACATGACACTATAGAATTCTCCTGAGTTCATCTTGTTTGTCATTGCATAGATACTGTAAACTGGCTGTGAAAATGTTTATAAAGATAATATGGAAGACATGAATGAAGCCTGTACATTTTAGTTAATGTATATATTTTATTGTTGAAATTAAAAATGTATTTTATGTGTCTAGGTGTTTTGTTTGCTTGTAGGACTTTGCAGCACGTATGTGCCTGGTGCTGTCAGAGGTCAGAAGAGGGCATCAGATCCTCTGGAACTGGTCTTACAGAGGGTTAGGAAGCCTGTGTGCATGCTGGGCTCCAAACCTGGGTCCTCTGGAAGTACAGCTCATGCTCTAACTGCTGAACCATCTCCAGCTCCTATTGTGGAATTTTTAGAATAGTTTTAGTCTATTGATTTTGAAGACCATATTTCTATATATATTTTAAGACATTATCACGTAACTTTTATATGTATGTATGTATGCATATTATGTATGTATGTATGTATGACTGGAAAGATGAATTACTTCAGGTCTTTGACAATAATAAATGGCCTTTGTTTTACAGAAGTGCATAAGGTTTCATAAAGGTCTTCCTACTTCCTTCTCATAAAAGTCTGTTCCTCCCATCTACTCAGTACAACATTCCCCACCCCATGTTCTCATAGCCAAACTTCCACTCACCAGTTTTCTGCTTCATTCCCTGTTACCCATTTCCTTCCTGATTCTTAGGATAGATGCTATGTAGGAAATCCATGATGGTAAAGTGTTCATTTTGTAACACCTGGATTTGTATACTTCCTCTTTTCTACATTTATTGTACCGATTTTTATTAGATTTCTTGCTATTTTTATATATTTGTAATATTTTATTTTCCCTGAAACATCATCATTATTATTTCCTAGTAATTAATTTGTGCTGTTGGATTGAAGTTATTTTCATGGTGTTCTAGTCAATCCAGGTTTGCTGAACTTTTTGCCCAGTACTTCGAGTATATTTATCAAAATAGTACACTTTAGTTTATTTTAATATAATTTGACAAGTCAGCTCACTAACATGACTTATATAAGCGGAAACCATGTTATCACATACTCAACAGTTTAAACCCTTGCTTATGAACAAGAAGTTTATACGTACAGATCTTTAAAGAATCTTTTTTTATCATTTTCCACAATATTTCATCTTTCTTTGATAATGAATCACAAGGAAGTATTTTTTGCTTTGAAAGACTTACACATTTTATATCAGTAACTGTAATTTCCTCTTGTCTTTGTAAGTAATAGTACAGAGGTTAGGTAGATGGTTGAGCAGGTGAGGCGCTTGTTGCACAGCCTTAGGCACCGGAAGCTGGAGACAGAGTTTAGTAGTGAAGTACATAGGCTATTCTTATAGAGGACCGGGGTTCAGTTCCCAGCATCCACACCAGGAAGCTCAAAAGTGCATGGAACTCTAATTTCAGGTTTCTGGTAACCTCGTCTGATCTTCATGGGCTCCAGAAACGTGTGTGGTATGCACACATACATACAGTCACTTATGTCTCACAAGATTTAAATATATAAAAAGCATAAGAACCTAAGGACATAGTCGCCATGTAAAAGCAAGGCAGAGCAAAGCAAATGTGTAACCAGTATTGGTGGAGGCAGAACATGTGCATCTCAGGCCCGCTGGCCCATCCCAGCCAATCAGGGAGTTCCAAGCTATCAGAATAATCGTTTGTCAATAGATAAGATGCTGGGGGGATGTGGAAAGAGAGAAAGCAAGAAACTCCTTGTAAACCGAGGCCTTCATACATACATGCATTGACAAGCACACCTATATACCTTTGCACACATATACATATTACACACATACATACACATGCACACACATAAAAATATTTCTGTCACAATCTTCATTTCTGTTTTGACTGTGATTAGTATTATTTATTGTATATTTTTCAGATAGTTAAATATACATATAGTAAAATGTATCATTTTGAATCAAAGTTTTGGACAATGTGTTTGGCTTTGTACATACTACCACAAGCAGAATATCAAGTAGGTTTGTTTTTAAAGGTTGGTTTATCAAATCCTTTGTTATACTCTTAGTCCCTATCAGCTACTGATACTGTGATGTCTGTCTGCTTTAAGACAGTACATAGCATACACCTAAATACTGTGGAGATGAGAAGTAGCCACATTATGGCGTAGGGTTTATAACAGTGCTGTGATACCTTCTTTCACAGGTAGAGAATAAGTGCTTAGCATTATTTTAAAATGCTATTAGATCTTTATATGGCTTGAAATTTTAAAGTTATTTCCTGAAGACAGACTGCTAAAATTAGCTTTTTGAAGGACTTGAGAATGTTATGATTTGGTTTTCTATCTTTAGCACTTTTAGCCTTCACTTTCTTCCAGAACATTTAAAGAGTTTTAGGGGATTGGTTGCCCTCATTACACAGTATTATGGGAATTATGACATAGAGCTTTTTGGAAAAAATGATCTCTTCCTTTTTTACTTATTGGAAACTAAATAGCATGGAAGATCGAATTTTATCTTAAGGCAAAATCAGGAACATAGCTTAAATATTTTTTTAATACATGCATTCTTGGGTTGATGATGTCATTTAGTTGTTAGAGTGCTCTTCTAGGTCAGTAGTCCTAGTACGCAGGAGATAATGGCAAGAGGAACAAAAGTTCAAGGTCATCCTAAGCTGTGTAGCAAATTCCTGGCAACATAGATTGTGCAAGGCCTTTGTGTTTCCCTCAAAACAAGAGAAAGTTATGTCTTCCTTATAGAAGAAAATTCTCATGGGAATTTTATTTTCTCCTCTATAAATATTTTTCTGTTCTTTTTTTCTTCATCTACTTTGGGGATCGGGGAGAACCCACAGTGTACACACAGTAGCATGGGTGCCTTGGTTGGTACAGAATGTTAGAAAGCCAGGTTAGTGAGATATAATTTATTTACTAAAGTGTCCCCAAGCAGACACAATTCAGAGAGCTTTTAGCTCATTCATACAGTTGTGCAGCCATCAGCACAGTCATCTTTGGAAAAATGTTCGAAAGTGAGCCCAATACTCACCAGCATCTTTCCTGGTTCTCTACCCCCTCTCATCTGTAGGCCAATGTGCTGCTCTGCTTCTGTCTCGTTAGGTTTTACTGCCTTGACTGGTGTCGTAAGATGAGGTATTTTCTTTTATTTAAATTTCTAGTGTTTATGTTGCAGCATCTATCCTGATGTGTTTATATCAGGATAATATAATAAAATCAGCTCTAATAAGAGCTCCATCTTCTTGGATTGCTGCATAGTATTCCACTAAATTACTCAAGGGTGAGATGTGGAAGTTTCTCATACACTCTAGATACTGGTCTCTTGTTGGATATGTGATTTAAAAAAAAATTCCCTGGTCTGTGTCTTGCCTTTTTTCCCTCTTAATAGGGTTTTTGCAGAGTAAAAGTTATTTTAATCCTGATGAGGACCACCTAATCAACATTTCTTTGCATGGATTATGTTTTTAATGTCAAGTCTAACAATAGAATTCAATAATTTTTTAATTTAAAAATTCTAATTGTTTTACATTTTATATTTAAGCCCATAATTTATTTGGAGTTGATTTGGTATATGTATTCGAGTTGGGTTGTACTTTCCTTCTGATGATTCATACGTAAGAACTTTATCTTCAGTGTGGCAATATTGAGAGGTGGTGGAGCATCTCAAAAGTAGAGCTCAGTGAGATTTGGTCAGTTATTGGTGATATTCTTTGAAAGTGATTGGGGTAGTTCTTATGGGACTCCATGCTTGCTCTGTCTTCTTGTACAATCATGTGATCTTTCTTTCCACACTCTTGCTATGACGATTCTGTATACCATTTAGCATGAGGTCCTCACCCAGTACATGCCAACACAAGATCCTTGGTACTCCAGAAGACATATACACAGTGAAATTTTATTAAACTGGTAAGAAAATAAAATATGTAATTTTTAAAGAAATAAATAGATCTAGAAATTATATTAAAGTGATAATAAATTTGACTAGATTCATAATGGCAACTACTACATATTCTCTGTCACGTGGGGTGCCTAGCTTCTAATTTACAGCCCCCCTCCGTCTGTCTCTCTGTCTCTCTGTCTCTCTGTCTCTCTGTCTCTCTCTCTCTCTCTCTCTCTCTCTCTCTCTCTCTCTCTGTGTGTGTGTGTGTGTTGTTGAGAGCTTGTGATATAATTTCTTGGGGTTTCAGATAAGAAAACCTGCATTTCAGCTCTGGCTTTGGAACTTAGCAGTAGTGTTAGGTTTTGCAGTTTGTTTCTCTGCTTAAATAGAATGAATACAAATGGCTTTCATATAAGCCTCAACATTCACTTTCATCAAATCTCTTTATTTTATAGGAAAGGAAAATACTAATGATCATTACCGTCCACATTGTTCTCTAATATCTTTATTCCAGTTTCTCTGATCATTTTTAGAATTACTGTGTGTTAGCAAAGAATGAGAATGAAATTTCAAAGGTTATATTTTAATTCTACTATATGAAAAGTGAGCTTTAATTTTTAAAAATTATTTGAACAATATGTCCTTTAGGAATGTGTTTATCCTTTTCTTTCTATCCCCTTCTCTTTGTGATTATTTCCCAAGTAGATTGTTGATTAAATAATTAGTACTTTTCTAATAAATCCTTCCTTCATGTTAAAATTGATCTTTTGAACCCAACAATAAATATACTGCAGTAGAGTGGTAATATCATCATTTTCTGTTCATTGGGGAACATTTGGAGAATATTATTCCCTTTTTCTATCCCTTAATACTTTACCTCCTTTGTCCCTCTCTAGCCTCCCACCCTCTAAAATGATGCTACTATCATGGGGTGTTCTGTTTTCTGTATTCAATCTTTAGGTCATGTGGTCACCTACTGATAGGTCCAAATTGACATCACTGATGGTGAGGAATGGATTAAGGCTTTTTTCTCTCTTGGTGCCTTTGGTAAGCTTGGAGAATTGTGTAGGGCAGTATACCTCAGAAGAAAAGAAATCCTTTGGTATATATAGCATTTAGTTTATAAAACATTTGGATGGCTTCTGCTTAAACAAACATTAAAGTACTTCTTTAAAAGACGTGATTTGAAATTTCTACATCTATAGTAGCCATGATGGGCTGGTGATAATAATGTAAAAACACTATGAAGTCTGTTGTTACTCATTGCCAACTTACTGGTAGATGCAAATTGACACCAGCATATTTTATCAGAAATGTAAAGATAGCTATGCAGGAAAAAAGACATTTGTGTAAACTAGCAGAATAGAAACTATTTTTGGTTGATAATTATGTTCCTCACTACTAATTCTTTCATAGAGGGAAATGTTTTTCTTTGGAGGCAATACAATTCTCAGAGCACAGCTTCTTCTTTTGTGCTCACCTTCCTGCCAGCCCCACGTTATGAACACACTCACATAGTACTTTTCCCCACCTGATTGCTGTACAATTCTGTTCATAAGATAACATAAATATAACAAAATTCTTGATGATAAGATAACATAAGTGATATGGTGATAAAGTACCATTAGTATAGCAAAAGTCTTGGTGAAATGAATAAAAAAATATAATGTACAACATCACCATTTGGGGTCTGATTTCCTCAGTTGTTGGTTGAAACCTAATACAAGATATACCCATGCACATCCTTCCATATAAATAATAAAACAAAGATGAGTGCTTTAGTTATTTGTCTGTATGCTATATACTTTGTCAGACTATCTTTGGAGTAAATAGCAGCTTTACAAGTTTCGCTCTGTTTCTGTCATTCTGTAAAGTGAAATCTTGTCGCTCTTGCCTGTTTTAGCTGGAGTCACTGCAGAAGCCATGCAGACTATGGCAGCAGCTCCAGATGCCTCAGGACCGGAAGCCAAAGTCCAGGAAGAAGAGCATGACCTCGTGGATGATGACATCACTACTGGTAAGCATGGTTTACCATATGATTTGTTGGAGCTTTGGTTAGTATTTCAAAGTGTTTGCTAAGTCATGGACTGGAGCTGCATCTTTTGAGGGTTGACTAGACACTCGAAGTGAAACTGTCGATTTGGTCCAGGATGACACACGTCACTGTGACAGTGAGCCTGTGAGCTGTGACTTGATTTTGTGGAAAACCTTTTAATTGTGAAGCTAGAATCATTACTAAAGCCTTGGAACATGTAGAGGCACATACATGCCCATTAGGCTGTGAAAGCCTCTGCAATTACAAATTCAAGAATAATTAAGTTGTAGTGGATAAATATATATGCACACACACACACACACACATAGGCTGCATAAGAAAAAAAGTACACATGTTCTTTATACTACAGTTGAGGAAGTGAACTGAGTGCTGCTTTTTAAAGATACTATCTTGGAGTGGGCATCAAATCTCTTACTTGTATTACCTATCATGAAACCAGACATGCAGCAAGTTTTGTGAAGCTCATATGTGACATATTTAGCCTGCCATTGTATCATTTTGATTAATTTTAATGGCTGAATCTCCACATTCATTGTGCTCAATTTCTTTTAATGTACTGAGGATAAAATACTGGATAGTTTTATTGAGATTAAGGATTTTGTTATTGTGGTTTAGGTCCAGTTGGCTAAAAGTAGTTAAAAATGTGACCAAAATTTCTAATTACTATGAAATGTGAATATTCACCAACAACTTTAAAAGAAGTATCACCAGAAAATAAGAAATAAATTTTTATGTTAGCTCTTTATTAATTCTTTGTGCGTCTCACGTCATAAATCTTGATCATACTGCTCTCTCCATCCACTCACCCCCTTCTTCTGCCCTTGTGAATTCCCCCACCAAAATAAGCCAAAATTTAAAAGTATAGCCAAAAACAAAACAGAATAAAAAAGTCTTGGCATGGAAGCTATAGTGTGACCCAGTGAATCACACAGTATATACACCCCTTAGTCCATAAAGCTTTAAGAGTTAAATTTTGGAGAGAAGAGAAAAAGGAAGGTGACTAGGAAAAAAATTATAGATCAATTAAAAACAGTTTAAAAAAAAGAATTCATGATGAGAAAACTATGATGAGCAAGCCAGAAAGCAGCATTCACCCAGCATTTCTCCATGGCTTCTACGCCAGCTTCTGCCTCCAGGTCCCTGCCTTGAGTTCTTATCCCAACTTCCCTGGATGATGGACTGCAAGCTGTGAGCTGAAATAAACCCTTTTCTCTTCAAAGAAAATTTTAACTAAAAATTAAAAATAGTTTTCTTTCTTAGCAATGTAGCAAGTCTATTACTGTTACCATCTGAATGCCTTTCTTTGACTTCTTCCCACTGGGAAGAAGGTGAAAGAGCTCAATGATTTCTTTAGATAGTTGCAAAACTTATGTCTAAGAACTGTACTCTTAGGCAGTGACTTTGAATACATTTTTCCTAAGTAGGAGATGATGTGGTTTCGTTGTTACATTTTTTTTAATATAATAATTTTTACTTTTTGAAGTTATAATTGTAACATTTCCCCTTTTTGTCTCCCTTCCTTCGATTCTCCCACTTTCTGTCTTTCAAATTCATGGCCTCTTTTTCTCTGTTGTAACATATATACAAGCATGCATGTACACATATATATTCCTAAATATACAGCTAAAACCTTCTCAGTATGTATAATGTTACCTGTATGTATGTAATCTTGGGTATTTTATACACTTGGAATGGATGACCAGCCTTTTGTTTGTTTGTTTGTTTGTTTGTTTTTTAACATGTAAGTTTTCTGGTGAGGATAGCATCTAATTTAAATATGTCTGCTTAGGGACCTCCACATCTTCTGAAGTCTTTTGCCATTTAACAGTTAGTACAATTTGTTTCAATAACTACTAAAACATCTTTCCTTTGCAGATGTTTCTTAACTAAGAAGATACATTTTAGCTCCTGTTTTTATCGTTTTTTTAAGCAGTGCTATGGATGTGTTTTATCTTAATTCCCTAGACAGCTACAGACCTCTATAAAAAGTAGCTGTTTAATTTCTTGTAAAGGAGGGTCTGCCTTTGCAGTAGTAAAACAGATCAGTGAACATTCAGAATAAAGATCATTGCGAGCACTCAAGTAAACATTAAGAAATTAATTGAAAATTTAGAGTATGCAATTACAAACACATGAGATTGTGTTATAGCTCACAATTGTGTCCTTTCAAGTTTAATGCCGTTTTAATGTAAGTCTCATTTGGAGAATTAATTCATTCTGCCTACCATGTATTTTAATCTGTTTAATTTGGCTAAATGTGTGTGACGAATGGCTTCTGTCAGTTGATTTATTCGCTTCATGCCATGGGAACTAGAAGCAAGATTGTTCAATATCCAAAGTCTTTAAATAACCAAAAAAAGCCTTCGTTAACATGTTGTCAGAGCAGTGAGCGTGCTGCCGTCTGTTGATTGTTCAGGTTGCCTTTAGACTGTGCGGCTTGATTAAGCTGTGATATGGATTTTTGTGACAGTTTAGAAGAAAACCATATTTCTTTTTATTGACTAGAATCCTATATAAATTGCGTTATGGAAAATACGGTAGCTGCATCAAGAAAAACCCATTTTGAGCACGGTCTTATTTTGGGATGGGCAGTATTGTTGAGTCCCAACACTGCAGAGTGGAAGAAAGGCTGCCAGCTTCGCCAGTACCTGTGGGGGGGGAAATGCAATTCATTTGTTTTGGTTATTTTAAGTCAATTGTTAATAATATCTCTTCATAAAATAACTAGAAATTATATCATGACAAAATGAGTTGGATTAATGTTAATGTGGATAGCTGTTTAATTTTATTTTTGTTGTTATCTGATACTTTTCCTTAGAAGCAATTTGACCATTTACCAGTTGAAATACAAAATATAGTTTCCTGTTTTTGCTAAAGGAAAGATGATTGTTTCTGAAATGATAATTTTGTCTGAGAATGTCTGAGAGATGAGTGCTGTCTTAAGACATTTTAGCTGAATCCAGCTCCTTTTGTTGGTGGTTTCCTTGCAGACGTGAGGCAGCGAGGAGAAAGCCTCCTAAGTGTGGGCTTTGATCAATGGAACTAATTAAGTGTATTTGAAATGAAGAGTACTTAATTGGAAGAGAACAGCTGGAAAAACTGGAAGGAAAAAAATTGAGTCCCGATTGAGACGATTTAAACCTTTGCCATGTCGTTTAAACAATATGCTGCTGTTATTTCTACCTTTCTTTTAAAACCTGATACCCATTGATCAGCGCTGCAGAGTGGTGCTGTGTGCGTGTGAACACCCCAGATTTATTTACCATTCTTTAATTATGTGCTTCAAGTTATATATAGCATTTATTTCGGTAGGTCAACATTTTATGTAATAAATATTTAATCTTACTTTCTATGAGTTTCATGTCATATAGTATACATAGGAAATGTTCTTCCTCAAAGAAATTACCTCAGGGTTTCCAATATTCTGTTAATAATATTGTTAATAATGTGTCTGTTTTGTTTATTAATTTATTATTCATATGAGCTTTGATCATGTTCATTTAGAGGACTTTATTCTCCTGGTGTCCTCCATCCCTTCTGTCTCTTATGCTTTCTCTACCTCTTCTTCCATGGGGTTCCCCGAGCTCTGAGGGGAGGGATTTGATGGAGACAACCCATTCAGGGCTGAGTATTCCAAAGTTTCTTGTTCTTTTTATAATGCTGGCTGTGGGTCTCTGTATTTGGTTCCCATCTGCTGCAGGAGGAGGCTTCTCTGGTGATGGCTGAGCAAGGCAGTCTAGAGAATATCTCTAGGAGTCATTTTATCACTATAGCTTTTTTAAAGGCTGCATTATTATGATTTTATATGACATCATTGTACTAATAGGAGAGAGCTCATTAAAAACTGACCTCCATAGAAAGAAATTTAGATGAAGCAGGGTTGATTCTTGAGTAGGAGTTCTGTGTGGCATCCTTTTCCTTTATCCCGTATCTTCATGGTAAAGATGTCATCTAATTGAGAATGCAGTGATGATTTGTTTAAAATTTCAAACAAAAATATTTTAGAAGGACTTTATTAATAACATACATGTATCCCTTTAAGGAAATCACTGTATTTGTCTTTAATGTCTTCTCTCTTATTAATATAATAAGAACACAATTGAACATTTAATAGTGAAAAAGTGTCAAAAGTCACCACATTGTCAGGTAAGGTCGTTCACAGGTTCAGCTGCTCAAAATGGAAGCAAATGTGAGAAACACATCTCAATGGGCCTATTAACTTTGTGCATTTTATGGTTTTGTGTAAAATTATAATTAACTGCTTTTAGTTCCCACCTCAGAGACAAGTATCTCCCTCCCCATTCCTGATGTGCAAGTGCTGCTTACGTGGTTTTCTGCTGCTGTGAATCTAGGGCTGTGAGCACCTGCCTGTGCCCACCTCTCCGTCTCAGTTGCATTTGTGACTATGTATTTTAGGCCTAGTTATTTACTAATGTTTTTTTTTTTCCTTAGCTTGTTTGTCTTGGAGGAAATTCATTTTTTGATAAATTAATGTAGATTTCTATAAGTTTGCATTTATTTCTTTTTAATTATAGAATGAAAGTCCTTTTTCTTGGTATGACATCAGAGTTTTTTTTTTTTTACTTTTTTTGTAAAAAAAAAAACCCAGTCATTTCTTTATGACAACCTTAAATAATTAATACCTGGTGTCATCCAGCCTTATGTGTTGATTTGGGTAGAAGAGTCTCTTTGTGATTTCATAAAAAGACCTAGCAATGATTAAAGGTGGTATTTATATATATGCTTTATTTTGAATAATCTCTGGCAGTCTTATTAATTTAGTGTATATAATTTTGGCTCACACTAGTGTTGGTGTTCTTTAAAATATGCCATTGACAGTATATTTCCTCATGGAATGTACATTCTAGTAGTGGAAACAGACAGTAAAAATAATAGTTAAATGTACACTTTGTAGGATGAGATACGCTATTGAAAAGAAAAGGTAGAGAAGAATTGGATGCATCCACCGTGCTAAAAGTCTTTATGTATAAAGAATTGGACATGACTGTTGCAAACTCATAACGAAGTGCATACTAGCATTGTCCTAGGTCTGTAAACAAGGAAACAAGCTTGCACAGAGGGCATTTGCAGGACTTGTGCTTGACTGCTAATAGCTTTCGAGCATTACATGAGCCCCACATGATTTCAAATTACGAACCTATACTGTCTTACATTCTCAGGGAATGATTTTGGAGGATTTTCTTCTCTTTTTAAAAAGTAAGATGATATCACAACCTATCACTATGCTTACACAATCAGATGAGCAGCGTGGTAGTTTCCTGTCTCACTGTTTATAATCAAGGCAGGCAAACAAGGCCTGGTGTTGTAGCTCAATGGTAGAGGTTTTGCCCAGCATGTTGAAAGCTGCAGGTTTAGTTCCCAGCACCATAGGAAAATCAAAATGAGGCCAAAATACTCTCTGCTTCGGTAGGTGTGGGCATCACACATTTCTTCTTTAAAATTCCCAGCGTTACTTAGGACTACTGTTATAAGATTGCAAATAGAAACATTTTTGTTGTTGCCACAGCCATTTTTATTACATACACATTAAATTGAAAGCTCATTGTTCTGCCTGGTGTTCTGAAGTCGTCACTATAAACCCGACACCTTAACAAATATTCATGTATTAAAGTCTCAACATGTCTGTTAAGATAAAGCTGGAAAGAATGTCTTGTCTGAGACTAAATATTGATTTGCTCATTTGACTACTTTCTAAAGGCCCTATTCATGACATATTCTTACATTTTTTTTCTGATTAAAAGATGGGAAATTTGCCATGTTAAAGTCTAGATAGGCTTCATTAGAATAAAAAGGGAGCATTATTTATTCAGAGATCAAAATTGCTTTCCTAACATGAAAAGAGACTTAGTAATTAGGGAGAGTTGTACCTGTGGCCTTTGCCTTTCTCATTTTTAAAGTTATAATTGGCAGTGTAACGAGGAGTGCAAGGCACACACATGGACGTATGTGACTTCTTGTAAACAGCGTTTGTCCTTTCAGTTCTTAACCTTGCTTCGTGCTTTTTCCTTTTCCTTTAGAGATCACAGTATAATCCTTTCTCCCTTCCCTTTCCTCCTTCTGAACCTTCCCATATGTCTTTCTGTTCTCTCTTTCCAATTTATGGCCTCTTTTTTCATTAATTGTTATTAGAGGTATATATATCTCCTAAAATATAACCTGTTCAGTCTGTAAAAGATGACTTGTGTGTTTTCAGGGTGATCATTTGGTTTAGGATAACCATCTAGTGTGCTCTTCCCTGGAGAAGAGGATTTCTCCCACTCTGAGCATTCCTTAGTTGTCTGTAGTATTTGTGTAGTTTTGAGGCCTCATGCTCTGCCCCCTCCCCACCTCCTGCCCACTTTGGCACGCCTATTGGTATTATCCTTGTTCAGGTCATGTTTAGGCAGCCATGTTGGCAAGGGTTTATGGGTGGAGCTTCTGACAGTATTAGGAAAGACAGTCTCACAACAAATTCCCCATTCCTATCATTCTCACATTTTCCCACTCCCTCTTCCATAATGTTTCCTAAGCTTTAGGTCAAGTAGTGTTTTGTAAATATATCCATTGAGACTGGCTTTCCCAGTCTGCATTTTGATTGGTTGTGGTTTTCTGTAATGGTCTTCTTCTCTTGCAAAGACAAGTTTCCTTGATGAGGAGCAAGGATTAAATCATTGTAATCTGCTGTGACCCATTCTTTGACTTAGAATGCTACTATAGTACAAATATATCATGTTCAGGCTCTAACGCAGGTTACAAAGGCTGTTAGTTATTAACCATGAAGTGTTCTGAGAACAGATACCAACAAAAGTAGCGATTTTATAGTTTTCTGAGAAGAATATCTATTTCTTAATTATTTTTCTTTCTATGCTTTACCGTTTAACCTGAGGAACAAAATGTAAATTAAAGTATTTGGTTTTTTTTAAATGTTCAGTCTTGGTTGTATATTAGTGGGGAAACACGGTGTTTCTAAACCTGGTATCTGACAGATTCTGACAAAAGCACAGCAAGTACACTGTTCTGTGAAGCTGACATCACTTTTCTCATATATCCGTTCTTTGACATTTAATTTTAACGTTTCAACTTCCAGTTGTATGGTAATGATGCTCATATCTGCATTTGCAAGCTCCATGCCTAGTCTAATCCATGTCCGGTACCTAAAGCCTCGTCCAAAAGAAACTGCTTATTTCTTCCTAAAGCCTCTGCCCCCTTCTACTTATGTTCAATTGAATGCCATCACTAATGGCATCTCCAACAGTGCCCAACTGTAGTTGGTACTAATTTATGTAAAATGTTTCTCCTAAATATTTCATTCCTTAGAAGCATCCTAGGCCCAAACTCTTTGTTTTGTTTTTTTTTTCATTTAATTATTTATATTGTTCTGTTCTACAGCTACCTTCCTGACTCTGTCTCTTGCCCTTTTCCAATAGAAGTCATCCAGTATTCTGAGAATTTCTGTAGCCTGTCATCACTTTGAGCTCTTATTAATGGCTAATAACTAACTGTCCACTCGGTATAGCAGAGATTCCAAAGTCTTTTCTTAAAATATTTAGACCCTTCAAGGATTCCCCTCATTCCTACAGCCATCAGCTACTGCAAGACTTTATTTCCCCCAGAGTGGCCTCAGTTCACCCTCTGCCTGGCTGGGGTCCTCTCTCATAGAGTGGTGATGTTCCAGGATTCCTTTCAGTCCCTCTTAAGTCATGGCCATCTTCATGCAGTCCTTCTCCATCTCTGTTCCACAGTCTCTCCCGCTGTCTCCTGTACCCTTGCAGAGTAATATGCACTGTTTATGTTTAAGCATGTCACTTGCCCTTGAGACTCATTTATAGGCATGTAATTTTAACCTGTGTGTGTTACATGCCATGACCTTAATGCCTAGATATTTGACATCTCCTTAATCAATTGTTTGATAACTAAATAATTGAATTAATGAATCTGTAGGCTTCCTTTATTTCAGGTAGCACTTACCATTTGCTATGTATTTAATAAATTCCTAGACACTGTATTCTTCCTTTACTTACATGGCATATGTCTCTTTTTACTAACTCCCTTCTTCTTAATTGCTATTTGATGACTCAAAAAGTGTTTGAAAAAAATAGTGAGGGATTATGGGCTATTTCCTGACACTCTCTTGCTGTTGTAAAGAAATAGACTGGAGACACACATAAGAATATAGATAGCTCTATTGAACTAGTCACAGTTGATTTTTATTCATAGTATGTCTTCTTTTGGAAAACATGTTTTCAAAATTAGGAATAGCTTGTGATATACAGGATTTAATTGGGGGAAAAACAGGAAAATATTGGAGCCTATGTGCATTGTAACTTACTGTGGATAGAAGGAGGAGCAGCTACTGTGGGTTCTCAAGCAGAAACATTTTCAAGTGTCCTCTTGCCATGTGGTCTGCAGTGGCCTTTCAGTTTATAGGCAGTGGAGATGGCAGTTCTGCTTTCATGACAGCCTGTGAGTCCCTGCTTACTTGCTGTCTCTTCCCCTCTGCTCTGTATGTTCTCATCCTTTGCTATGGGTGCCACATGACCTTTGGATGTAGAAAGATGAACTCTCTTGTTGCTTTCTTGGAGCCAGAGGTTAGTAGAGTAGCCAGTGTCTAATCTGGGGATTGGAGGCCAACTGCAGAAGCAAGGTGGTTTGTGTAGCGGGAAGAGGTGTGTGGCTCCAGAAAGTAGACGGCTCCAGGGAGAACGTAGCTTCTACGGGAAGCCTGATGAATGTGTGACACTCAAGAAGAGATGCCATGGTACATCTGTGAGTGGGTACACCCGCTTAGGAACATTATGAAAATGTGATTTCTGTTGTCTGCTGAAGCCTGTAACTCATCACATGCAGATATTTGGGTTTATTTTTCTGAAAGAATGGCCTGAGAATGCTTGCTTGAGAAAAAGTGAGAGACAAAGACAAGGGCGAGCCAGGAGAAAGGATGGCTATTAAATGCCATTTAAATGTTCCGTTTCTCAGTGAACAAATCTTAGGCTATTATAAATGAACAATCTACTTAATATCGAAGTATTTTATCCAAGAATGTGTTCATACATTTAAGTGAATTAAATATCATAAAGCATCAGAGGATCTGTGTCATGAATTGCTTTAATCAACAGTTGCCTTGGCACCAGATCTTTCTTAATGATATTTTCTAAACAGAGCACTGTTATTTTTGAGTGTACATGTAAATGATATTTGGGTGTAACACTTCTAAAAGGTATTAGGCCGGTATATATAGTAATTAATGTAATCTTAGCGAACTCACATATGCTGATGCATTTAAAAATGGGGACTTAATAACACCATAACACTAGTGCTTATTTAATACCTAATCAGACTATGGTCTAGACTTCTTAAAATCCTCTTAATGGCTCATGTGATACATGTTCATTATTATTTCACTTTATAGTAGAAGAAAATGAACAGTTGCTTGCAGTAGAAAAGGTGAAATTAGGATTTGAATGTAGGATGCTTGTCTCTATGTTGTAGACTTTTGATTGGAAGGAATTTGCCTGAAACTAGTTCTCCTGTATTTTTAATTTTTAAAAACATACAATAGGAAAAAATGCAAATATTGTAGCATATATTTTCTTTTTGTGCGATACATAAATTTTAGTATTTCATTTTAATGTAATCGAGTTTACCATTTTATATAGTATGAGAAATATTTTAAATTAAGAAAAGACTTCCTGTTTAATAAACACACTCACTAGAGAAAATTATTTTGTATACATATGAAACTATACCAATAAACACACCAATGCATAAACAAAATTGACTTGTACATTTAATCATATATATTCTCCCTTTGTTGAGTTTGGTAATCCACAGACATTCTTAATTTAATAAGAATGTAGAAGCAACATTTAAAGGGAAAAATACTCTTTCCCTGTAAGTGAATAACCTTCAGGATGAACTTAAGCTTGCTTCTTTGTGAGCTGTGTGATAATGCCTCTAAGATAAGAATGAATTGCATTTTATCGAGGCACGCTATTATATATCTGTATGTTAGGTGAAGTACCCTTATAATTGATATCAAACCCATATGACCAAAAGTCATAATTCACAAAAGGAATGACAACAGTGTCTCATAACTCACAGGCTTCATGTCACAGCCATGAGTAATACTTCTACTGTGCAAGCATGTTAAAGTGGAGGAGCAGGATTTCAAATGTATGTTGTGTTTTGAAGAGTCTTCCCTGATACTTGGTAGTTATACTTGCTAGCACGACTGAAGCGTGATTTCTTGGATGAAAACCAGTTGTCAGGCATAAAGATTTGTACCCTTAATTTAAATTTTTAACCACAAATGAAAGTTAACAATTATTTGAAGTGAAGATCATCATAAACCCAAGCATGTTTTCTCCTTGTAGACCGTTGTAGAAAGGAAAATACTAACTGCGATAGTATGAAAATCAGTTGGGTTTTTTTTTAATAGTGATAGTCTTAAAATAATTAGTGAATTGCATGAAGTAAATCCAATTTATAAGGACTTAGGAGAATTTGATCCCGGTCCAGGGGTTCTCTGTGTCCCTACATCTTTGTTTTTCAGTGTGCTTATTATCACTTAAAAGAAATTTCAAGAATATCTGTTTAGTTCCACATAAATTCTCCCTTCTAGTAATGCATTCTTTAGCCCTTCTTGTAAAGCCCTCCTGTAGTTAAAACGTTGATAATTAAATTTAAACACAGGCCACTATTTTATATCTACCTTCCCATACAACAAACATGAGCATACAAGGTAGTTTAGACCACTAGATCCAGTTAAGGATGAAATAGATAAGAAGTTCCTTTTGTTTGTGGTAGATGTGGGAAGACCTGGGAAAGCTTTGACATAAAACAGTTTACAGACTTAGAAACATTGTCCAGCCCTATATATAGAAGAGTGACTTTGGCAAAGTTGCCAGATTGGCAATGAAGGATGAGGCTTTATTCTTAGGTCAGTATGGTAGCTTGGAAGTAGCTGATTTTTATTTCTTCCACTGTCTATTATTTTAAAACAGATATTGTTAAATTTGAGAGAATAAAAATTCTTGATGACAAACCTGATACTTTTTATTCAACAAATAATTTTCATTACCCAGAAGTCCTGAACCTCCAGAGGAAAAAAGTGAGGTTCCCCAAAGGTCTTCTTGCTGTCCTTCAATGGTAGTCCATATGGCCAGTTTCCAGACCCCTTCCTCTTACATTTGTCACCGCTACTGCGTATCAGTGATATTCTTCAGTACCAACCAGCCTACCACTCAATGATGCGTGAGGTACTCAGGACTGTTTCTTATTTTACCGGGCTATTATAATTCTAGTATTAAATCTCTTTCCTAAAGAAGCTAACCTATAGCAATTACCTAACTGCAACTTTTTTACATAAATTGTGGTTTTTTTCCCCGTGTTCCTGAATTAGGAAAAAGACTTGATATTCATCAAATTTGGTTTGTACCTTACTGGTTTTTCTTCATGATTTGGATTGGAAATCTTATGTTTCTGTTCAGTATATGAGTTATTCCTGCTATTGTTATAGTTCTGTGACTATGATCACCAAGCCAATGCTGTTAATGAAATCCTGACCCCCATAGGTAGGAAGCTACTCTATTCAGTCGTCAGCTCCAGAATCTCTGTTACAGTTGTCAAGTCCACATGAAGCCTCTTGTTTGTAATGGCAGTCAGTTCAAAGCTATATTTTCTTCATAACAGTATTCCCAGAAAATGCTCCAGACACCCTACTGAAATCTTACATTTATGAACGGTGTAGGTGGAAAATAGCGGATTTTACATTTATGCTCTTGTGCCTAAGCTATATGCATATGAAGAGGCTTACAATTTTTCTTGAAATATTTGAGTTGTAGTATAGATTTTATCTGAAATCAACAACCAAAAGCAATAGTCACCTTCAGGGTTTCAGAAGTAACTTGTTTTGTCTGTTGTCTGTGTTATCAGTTGATGTGCACTATCTGTCTATGGGTGTCGGGAATTATCCATATCTCAACTATATATGGAACTAACACTGATGACTGCATCTACTCTGATTATCAGGGTGAATACCCATTGTATACTTATGAGAAAATAGGCATGCTCGCTTAAATTTAAACCTCGAGTTTCTCTATTTTTGAAGGTTGCACAATGGTGAAATGAAGCAGGTCATGTTAGAGCCCTCGACAGTGTTAATTTTAAATTTTTGTTTAAGAAAATTTGGTTCATGATATAAAACTAAGAAGTCGATTTCCTGTGGTATTAATATTTCAATTCTATTAGGTTTTCAGATACTTGCTCTTGACTCTTTTCATACCATTTCTTTAAGCGAGTAGAGGAGCATACACATTTATAAATATGCCTTATACTTTCTGAGACTACTTTTTAGCGAGATGCTTTAAAAGATTAATGAGCTTAATGTTAAGGAAAATTAAGGGGTAGGAGATGTGAAAGTTAGTTGGAAAGCATTGATATTTATAAGTGAAGTGGCCCCAGTCTGCTTAGAACAATCAGTTTAGAGACTAAGCCAACGGAACAGATTCTTTTTCCCTCCACATTCTTTGTGAGCCAGCGTTGATTCTTTCTGATGTAGAAGTGGCAGGTGCAGACATAGTGCTTTCTTCTCACCTGTGCAGGGTTCACCTTAGTTTAAGTGAAGGGTGAAGATACACAACAAATGAGACCATCTGCCACTCCCAGCCAACTAGCCTTGCCCACTGTTGGGAAGAGCTGGGCCCCATGAGTCAGCCGCTGGACAGGGCTCCTGCTGGGTCTCATTTTAGAGGGTTAGGGCAAACCCTGTCACTACACATTTTGCAATGTGAGTCTCTCACCAGCCAGTCATATGGAGATCAAAGAACCTTTTAATTTGCGTTTAATTACCCCTTGAAAAACCATCCACCATATCCAGCAGGAGCTATTGTATAAAAACAATCACATATGTATGTGCTCTTTTGAAATCTGAAGCCCCTTCAAATGCTAAAATAAAAATATTCTTTCTGTAACTCTTGTCATGTTTTCTCCATAAAATCATGAGTGAAGAGGATAATATGAGCAGCAGTCTGAGCAGAAAGACTCATTGTAGTTTAAGCAATTGATGTTTTGTAACAATTTCCATCTTTTGAAAGGAGCCTTTCAACTAACACTTCTGGAGGATTGGTTTAGCACGTTTGTCTGTGTGAATTCTTTTATTGGCATATAATTTCCAATTAAAATGATAGCATTTTTATTGGGACTATTTTAACTGGGGTTTTAACAGTGTTATAATTCCTAATATTGTGTTCAGTATTTTTCACATTGTTACATTTTAACCACAGCAGTCACCACACTTTCTGAGAATTTTATATCTAAGAGTAAGTTTGTGGTTCACTGACCAATTGACATCTGTCATAACACAAACAGCTTGTCCTTGAGTTGATACTATTTGAGCGACATGGTTGAATACCAGATGTTAGTGCAGTTAAGAAGTAAATTAATTTGAAGGTGTTAACTAACTAGGAGATCACATTTAATCATTTTTTTTGAAATACAAATAGAACTATTACCATTAGTACAGTCGCCCCTGTCCCTGTCGGAGAAATGTAAATACAGAACTAGTCACTATTTGGATCAAGGTTCCTGTGGCTATAACCTGTGAAGAGATCTAAAAATCAGTCATTGTAACTGTGTTGTGAGTCATTTGATCAGTCAGAAAAGAAGTCCATTGATTAGCAATAACTGACATTTCAAAATAGCTGTGTAGAAAATGTTACTGGATTTATTAATGTTTCTCATCAGCTCTAATCACCAACAGATTTAAGTAAAAATGTCACAAGCTGAATCTGTTTAACACTTGCTACTATAAAATTTGAAACAAGTTGTATAGCCTCTAATTTTGATGAGTGTATTAAAATGCCATATTATCAAATTATTTTGAGTGGACTCGGGAGAAACACAGTGAAAAACTAACTAGAGGACTACATTACATATTGAGGATTTTGATTTTTTATTTGAAAATGAAAATGAAAATTTGAGATGAAATTCATCCAACAAAGGTAATAATATTCAAGTGAACAGTTTTGTTTGTAAAAATTAAACACATTAAAGATTGGCATGTGACTAGTCTTTACTGAGATAACAATAAAAAAAGTAGAGGAAAAAAGTTCTGGTTTTATTCAGACAAGATACTGAGATTCTTAAATATTTTCATGTTATAACACAGAATTATGTACAGAAACAAGGGCATTTTAAAAGCTGTGCTATGATGATTATATACAGAAGAAAACTCTGGGCTTGTCTGAATTCATTCTAAAGAAATTAAAACGCAGTCAACATAGGAACATGTCATTAAACCTCTGCCTTTTACCTCTTTATTTCTGAAAGAATTTCTTAGGTTTTCATTCAGACTGTTTGGCCTGTTTTAAGCAGAAAGGGGTTATATAATCCGGGGACTCATAAGTCCCTGTACTGTGTGAACTGGCTGGACTAGCTGAACTGAGATAGGTTAGTGTGAGGACCAAACAGGATGAAGAAGTGGGATAGTTTTTCTCAGCGTTTTTGAATGTCCACTGATAGAATATGAACATAATAATACCATTACTAACAAGATTTCTACCTACTTTAGTTAAGTGTATATTGAGCAACCCAGCTATACGAATATCAAAATTATCTCTATATACAAGAAACCTTTTATTTTGCTTTATATACTTAAAATTAGAAAGGGTTACTGGCAAGATAGCTGAGTGGGTAAAGACCAACCTGAGGTCAGTTCCTGGGATCCAAGTGGTCGACAGAGAGAACCGGATTCCCACAGGTTGATGTTCTCTGATCCCCACACTTGTGTAATGTGCACAGACACATGAAATTAATAAATGTAATAAACTGTTAGTTATCAGAGGGTTAGACACAGATGGTATTTTAAGATCAGATAAGCAAGTTTTCATGAATTGGAACTAGAAGGAAAATCATCTATATTCTGAATCTAAGTAATTCATATAATAGAATCATATAAGTGCTGTCCTGTTTCACTAAGTCTTAAGCCTTTCAGGTTCATCTATATTGTAATTCATGTCAAAATTCCTTCTCTGTTTAAGGCAGAATAATACTCTAATGTATGGCTCTGCTGTTATTGATATTTGGTTCATTTGGAGTATTTTGAATACTGTTGCTATGAATTTTGATGTATAAATATCTGACTAAATCCTTCCATTCTGGACTTTCAGATTTTTTCCCATTCTTTTAGGTTTATGCCTAGGTTGGCATTACTGGAGCATACAGTGATTGGTTGTATGTTTAATTTCTTAAGAACTGTCACGCCATTGTTTTCTACCCAGACTGTTCTGTTTTGCATGTTTGCTATCAGTGTATGATGGTCTTGGCCTCAAATCCCTGTATCTCATTGTCATTTTTTCTTTTATTTCCCTAATGATTATATGATTATTGATTCTGGGACAAAAAGAAGTTAATGATTTCTTCTCTCTCTCCTCTCTCTCTCTCTATATATATATATATACACACACAAACATACATACATTATATACTATATACATTATATATATATATATATACATTATATATATTATGACTGATCTTTGTGTTTGGTGTCAAAAGAATCCTTTTCCCCTTACTGTTTGTCTATTTTTCTCTTCATCTATGAGTGGCTATTTTTTAATTTTTTTAAAGTTAGCTTGCACAGTATTAAGTTTTATTATGGTATTTTCAAAGAAAAAAATTGGTTTTGTGGTTCTCCTTCTTCTTCCCCGTTTTCCACCTCCTCCTTGCGCTCTTCTCGGTTTCCCGTTTATCTCTGCATTCTTTCATTTCTCCTATTGCCTTCCTTAGTCTCCATTACCTCTTTCCCCTCTCGTGGTCTCCTTCATAGTTTACAGTTGTCTGTTTTAATGATCTATGATACTATATTACAGCCTAACAAGAATAGTCTCAAAAAATTTAAATAGAAATTGAAATGAAATTACTATTCTTTGTATATGTACTATAGAGATGTAATTTTAGGTCTTTACACTTACTTGTAGTTTTGACTTTATCTTATGAGGAAATGGAACTGTAGCTCTGTGTGTCACTGTAGGATCTCATGAGAGTTTAGGCAAGGCCAACCTCTGTTCCATGGGAATGAGTGGGTCATCAGGAAAGCATACACATGCAGATTTATGGACAGAATGAGAGTTGAAGAATATAGTAGACCTAAAATTATCCTGATAGCAATTTTGATTTTTCCTCTTTTTCCTTGTGCATTTTCTTTGTTTCTGGATATGATTCGGGTGGGCATTGGGTGAATTGATCGGATATGTACAATTATACTAGGGCCTTATGAAAAGAGATTGCTGCCAACTAACATATTTCCTTTTTCAGTACTGCTTTGGCCAGTTATCTATGAACAATTATGAAGTACTATAGAGTTTCTTGGCATAGGACTTTCCTTTTAGCACTCTGAACATTTATTCTGTTTATCAACAGTACAGTTTACAAGAAGACACGAGTTTTCATTGAATTTTGTTGCTATGCTGTGACTGTTGTGTCTAATAGATATACTGATATCATAATGCACATCCATAGTTGTAATTTTTGATTTACAATTCATTTTATCAAGAGCAACCAAACAGTTATTTGCTAGAGTTTCCACTAAAACTCGTATTTATTTGGAATCCTATTTATTTTCTGTTTAATATTAGTAAGCATGAATAATTAGTTTTTAGTAGTTTTATATCAACACTTGTTTGTGTTTGTCATTGTTTTTGATAAAATATGAAACACTTTTAAAACATTTTATTCTGTGCAATTTCCTTCATTAAGGAAAGAATTTAAGATTTGGGGGTTGCACAAAATCTTGGTGAACAGCCTGATTTGGTCTTTAGAGATTTCTCCTTTTCTGTGTTTGTGTAAGGGATATTTTCCTTAAAAGAGACCTTTGAATCGTTTAGTATTTAAGATAACTTGTTTAGAATTTAAGAGGTGGAATATGAAATGTTCCTTACAGGTTTACATGCTGGTGACCTTTTTACCAGCTGGTGAGTTTTTAGTAAATTTTTGGATCCTGAAGACTAATTATGGATTTATAATTTGATGCTATCTTTGGGAGATACTGAAAAATTGGGAATGAGACCTAGTTGGTGGTGGTTGCTCACTGTTTGCATGGTGTTTTCCTCCCTTTCCTCTTTCTGCCTCTCTGCCTTTGAACCACCCTTGTGAGCAGCGCTGGTACCTGGTTCTGCTCTTAGGGAATTTACTCTATCTTGTCTCTGATGCAGATCAGTGGAGCCAAGCAACCATATGCCAAATATAAATATTTCCTACCTTGAGTTGTTTATATCAGATATCTTGTAATGGTGTCAAAAACTGATTGAAACATTAATGAAGAAAACATTTCCTTGCTATTAAATGCAGATACGTATACTGAAGGAATACTTGTTGAATAATATCTAGCTACAGTACCCAATATAAGTGGCTTCTAGTGTTTACTTATAAAACTCTCTTTGTCATCTTCTGTAGACTTATCCAAACTGACTTTGTAATAACTCATGTTAATAATGGGCAATAATTGTTGGATTTTTACTGCTCTTTTCTACATACTTACTAAAATCTAGTTTGTTCCAGGTACTATGTGAAAAGCTGAAGAGAGTATGGTACATAAATAGATATGAAGCGATTGATATTGACCTGCAAAATAAATTGTGTACGCTACCATTCCTCAAATGTTATCTTAATGTTTCCTGTTGGTTGCTAGATAATTAAATATTCTCTTTTGCATCTTGCTTGTTTCTTAGCTTTGTCTCATATCTCTTTTCCAACTTTTGAAATTGCAATGTCTTCTCCAAGTACAATGTATCTTTTTTTAAAAAATTCTTTTCTTTCCCAACCAGGCATATTCTTCCTCATTAGTTATCCATTCCTTCAAACGCTCTGTGACCTGACCTTCCACCCAGCATTCCAGTACCCTTAACCTGATCACTGGGGCACTGAGTTTAGCATTATTTAGCTTAGTGGACAGATAGGAATTTCTTATTCTTGACCCTGTTAACTGCTTTCTAAGGAAAATTCCCTTTACTCTCAGGACATGGTTATTCTGATTTTCTTGCCATTCTCTATTCCTTTTAGAGCCTTCTCTTTTTGTACTATTTCTTATTTTTAATTGAACTTTAATTTTAAGTTATGTGTTTGTGTGTGGATATTGAGGGTAGGGATAGGGGTGGATAAGCACACTTGAGCACCTATGCCCCCAGAAGCTTTTGCCCTGAGCTGAAGTCACAAGTGGATGTAGATCCTCTAAAGAAGAGAATAAGCGTTTAACCACTGAGCATCTTTCAAACCCCAGGTCCTATTTCTTAAAAGTCATCATTCTGAGGGTTTTGGACCTGGTACCTTTTTAATGTCCTTATCTTCAACCACTTGTCAATGAATATTCAGCATAGCTCTTGGTCATCAGCCCCTATTGTCTTTTAAAGTAATTTCCAAGCCCTCTTTTCCATCTCTCTTTAAATCCATGGTTATCAGCTTACCTAACACCACTTTCATTTCTAATGATTTCAGTTTTCTCGTCCTGATTTCTGCTCATGTCTCCCAGTGAACCATCTTCTACACCCAGTGATCTTTTTAAAATGCCTGTCATATCATGCCACTCTTTTTTCAGTCCCAATGATAGTCCCATGGAGTCTTAGATTTGAATTCCTTACTCTTCTCACGAGGTCTGTTCAGTGTCTGCTCACTGCTCTCTTCTCTTGTTAACGCTCTTACTCCAACTACTTTAGCATTTATTTGTTTATGAACAATTCAGGGTTATTGGGAAAATTCAACTTCCTTGACGTATGTCCTTGACTTGTGGTACATATTTTGATTCACCATCTGTTCAAGTTAGAAACCTAAGAATTGTCTGTGGCCTATTGCTGCTTCCTCACTGCTCCCAAATCCAGTTAACAATCTAGTCAGTCTTCTCTCTTAAATCTTACTGTCCATTATTGTAGTCCATACACATCGACAACTTTGCTACTCACTGTTAACAATGGAGACATACCACTTTCCAATCCTCTCTGCTGTGAGAAGGATCTTCACAAATAAGACAGAAGTCATGTTCTTTACTCTGGTGCTTTGGTCTGTCAACGAGTCCTTTGTGCCTTTGACGTAAAGTTTGGCATAGATGTTTCTTTGAGTGGTTTCCGTGACCATCATTAAATAACTCTTTCATGCTCCGTAGCTTCCTTTCTCAACCTTTTCCCTTTCCTGTTAAGTACCTAAATATGTTAGTTTTTCATTCTTTTTGTTTGCATAATTGTTTACATAATTTTCTTCATGGAATCTTCCTTTTCAACCTCTCCTTTCTTCTATCATCCACCTGTCTTCTACTCATATAACACTATGTAAAGAATTTCCCATCTGGCCCAACAGCACCCTCCCAAGCAAGCCTCTCACCATTTGATTGTCTCCAGCTTAACAGCTTAATTATATCCCTAATTATCTACTTATTTGTTCATCTCTCTTTTAATTTATTTTATTAGTTTTAATTATATATTGTGCATGTCTGCCCTTGGGTGTGTGCACATGAGCATTTATGCCTGTTGTAGACCGAGGTATCGGATCCAAAGGTGTAGGATCCAGAGGTGTTGGATCCAGGGTTGTCATATCCAGATGTATCAGATCAGATGTGTCAGATCCAGGTGTGTATGATCCTGATGCATCAGATCCAGGTGTGTCAGATCCAGATGTGTTGGACCCAGAGATTTCAGATCCAGATGTGTCGGATCCAGAGGTGTCGGATCCAGAGGTGTCAGATCCAGATGTGTGAAATGCCCTGTGGGTGGAGTTGCAGACAGTGATCTGCCTGATGTGAGGGCTGGGAGTCAAACCCAGACTCCCAGGCTGGCAGTCTTAACCCTGGTTAAGAATGTTCTCGTAACCATTGAGCCGTTTCCCCTGGCCCAGACATCTCTGTATCTTAAACTGTGTCTTTGGCCCACCACTGTTCAGCAGACAGGTTTATATGGGGTGTAGCATTCTCTTTGTTGAAGAATTCTGAACTTGAGACTTGATGTTGTCCCCGAACCCTGTGACAGTATAGAAAATGTCAGGATGTATGACTATTCAGTTTCTCTGGAAAGATAACTCTTAATTAGGATTCTTTGGAGTGATTCTCCAGTAACTTTCATAGTCACCAGTTAAGGTCCCTTGATACACCTTTGAAGTTTAGCATATTTTAAGCCACAACAAAATACTACATAGGTATTTTTTTCTGCTTGTCTGTTACTCAGAAAAATAGCTTAAATTAGATAATGCCTTTTTCTCGTTTAAGGAACTTTCCCCCTTTCTCTCTTCTCTCTTCTCCCCCATTTGTAATACAGTGGATCTGGAAATATCACATGCACCCTTGAGCTCCTGTTTTCAAGCATTCCCCCTGCTTCAGCTTCCTGAGGAGATGACAGACACTCCCCTGGCTTATTTGAGAAAACTGAACAAATAGACTTATTCCCATAGATATTGAAGTGGTCTTGGCTATAGCTTTGGTTCCTGTTATTGACAGTCATTTTCACAGGAAAACATTTATTTTAATAAGATCACAGTTGCTTTTTCTCTCTCCAGTAGTCATCTGTAAGTATGTTTAAACAATATCCTCATTAGTCTTGTTTATTTTTGTAAGGTGATACAACATTTATAATCTATCAGAGCTCATTTTTATACTTAACTGTATAGTACAACGATTTATATAAGTTACAGTCTGTTCTTTATTTTAGCAATAGGCATTTCCGTTGTTAGAATTTTCCCCACATTAAAAATCTCAGTGCTATGAACATGTTACTCATATCATCTATATACTTAAATAGTTTTTCTTCTGACTATATACCTAAGACTGGAGTTGCTTAGCTTATGCACACAGTGTATGAGATTATGTGGTTTCACGTGCTATTTTAAAGTGTTTTCTGTTTATGTAGGCATAATGACATGCACCATAAATCCATTTGGGGGGAGGTGGAGGCAGGAAAATAATATGAGCTCAGGAACAACATAGCTATGTCCTGTCTTAAAACAAAACACTCTTTTCAGATAGAAAACTTGATGAATTCATGGGGGAGGGAGTGATACCTTGGTGTACTCTTAGCTCTATAAGAGTTTGAATGTGTGTCTGTCTTCTTTTGTGAAAGGCATGTTCAAAACATTCTTTTAGGGTTTTTGGTGTGTGTGTATGTAGGGTGTTTTTTCAATTTCTCTATTGTGGTGTTTGTCATTTTAAACTGCAAAAGATCTTTGTACATTTGGAAATTTATCAGTCATTAAATGCTTCTTTCACTCTGTGCCTTGCATTTTAATTTTCTTTAAGGTATTTTTTATGAAATGAAGCTTTAACTTTTATGTTGTGATCTTATCATGTCTCCTATCATGGTTTGTGCTTTTATGATCTCAAGAAAGTCTTTATACCATCATTAATACTTTCCTTCAAAAGTTAATGCTTGACCACAGTCAGAGAAGTTAGTAATTTGCTCATAGTTGATTTTGCATGTGATAGATTCATTTTACTTGCACAGCAAAAACAAACAAAAATACATTGTTTTCAATGAGTGTGTGCGTGAACTCTGGTTTTATTGCTGTTTGTTTTTCTCCTTATTTTATTGTATTTCTATATATATATATCTCTTTTGCAGTACTGACTATGCTGTTTTTATTACTATAGCTTACAATCAGTGTTCATACTCTGTAGAACATGTTTTTCTTTCTTTGTTGTTGTTTTCCTCTTCAGAGATGTCTTGCTTATTCTTAGAGCTTTGTTCTCCCAATAATATATTGTACAGTTACATTAATAATTCATCACAGGTTTTGCGGAAACCACTGCCTTCCCGTGCACCTGCTTCTGGAAATGCATGACTTTGGGAGCAGTGCTATTCTTTGCAAGTAAATGCGTCTTGAGCAGGGCGTGGGGGTGGGGTAAACTGCTCGTGACTAATTCCTGTCCTATCCTTCCTTAGCGGTCAGGAAAGTCACTGTTGTAACTCCAGGGAGTACTCTGGGCAGAGTGAGCCAGGAAGCAAGGGACTCTCAGGAAAAATCCCCTCTAAGGAAAGTAGAGGTGGGGGGGATAAGGCCACATTTATCTCCAACAGTTCTTAAGGTTCCCAGACTGACTCTGGGCCATCAGCATGTCCAGCTTTCTGAGCTCTGACTCCCAGGTGGTCTTGACTCTTTGGGCTACCTCAACTTTTTACTTTAGGGAGCCTGTAACTTCTCCCATCGTGAATTCAAATAAGAATGAAATACCTTTGACGTAAAAGACTTGTTATAGTGTGGCTATCTTGATTATTTTCCTATTTTTAGACTTCTGACCTGCTACAGAAAGGGAGCACTGAGTAGTTTTCACAGCTTCATAAAATTTCTTTAAGGGAAACCAGACTGGTGCATGAGCTTTATGCTGTTTTCTCTCCTGTCTCCCATCTCCATGAGTATATTTATAGGAAATCAGCCTCATCTGCGAGCACAGCTAACCTAATGTACGCTTCCTACATACAGTTGATTTCCCATTCGGGATGCAGGTCTGTTATAGCATGTGGGAGAGGTCTGGTTTTCTCTCTCTTAGTGGAAGGTAGCACTGGGGAGCTGGTGAGAATGCACCAAGTCTCTCAAGAGAAATGAGATGTAAATTCTATGGGTCGTGTGGCCCATAATGCTTAAGTTCTATATTGGCTCAATATAATTCCAAAGTAATTATTTTCCTGTAAGACTCCTTTTGTGGTGGTGGTGGTGAGTTTTGTTTTTGTTTATTGTGTTTTTTATACTATAGAGGGAGGGAAATACTAAATATTGGTTTCTGATTTAGTGTTTCTCACTTAGAACACAGAACATATTGGCAACATTAGCTCTACACACACTCACACGTACACACATATACACATGTACGTGCTGGTTGTGTGAAATCTTATATATACTCATAACTGTATGTGCATGTGTGCCTGCCCACGCTTACCTTGCAGTACTCTAGCTTATGCTCAAAGGATATGTGACGGGGGAAAGATGTGCAGTAGCAAATCACAAGAACTGGCTGTGCCTACTTCGGAAGGACACTAAGCAGTGTGGGAACAAGGGCAGTCTGCGAACAGACTTGACATTTCTCCGTGTTGTGTGTGTATGTGTATGGGGCGCACATTTATGTTCGTGTTGGTGGGCGTACGCTTGTGCAGGCGTGCCTGCAGATCAACCTCAGATGTTGTTCCTTGAGCAGCTGTTGTGTTTAGACACAGGGCTTCTTACTGGACCATGGGGCTTGGTCATTAGGCTAGGCTGACTGACCTCTTTCTCCCCAGCACCAGGATTACATGCATGCACTTCTAAGCCTGGCCTTTCACATGGCTTCTGGGGTTCAAACTCTGGTCTTCACGCTTGGCCAGCAAGCATTTTATCAGCTGAGCCATCTCCCCAGTGGTAAAGCTGTCAGGTTTGCCAGATGACAGAAGAAAGGTGCAGCCTTCCCTCCCTCCGTTTTGTCCTCGGTGAGGGGTATGCAATTAGGCCTTCCCAGTCCTCTTCCTCACAGTTCTCTTCCCTCTTTTCCAGTCCAGCGTATATTTATCCTGTCTTGTGGCGTGACTTCTCATCTGGCCAGGAATAAATTCCTACCTCCTCTCATTGCTCTGAGCCTGCCCTCACTCCCCTTCTCCCCCGCCTTTTTAGTTTCTGAGTCCCAAGGGTGTTTAAATTCAGTCATATTTATGCGATCTTCATTTTATCAATGACTCATTTTCCCAGCTATGAACCCTTAACGGTGTGGTTGATTCTTCTCCATTTTTGGTGTTTTTTGCTTTAAACACAGACATAGTGGCTGGGGAGATAGACTAATGAGTGAGAGCACTTGTAAAAACATGAGAAATTGAGTTCCATTCCTTAGCATTTATATCAAAAACAAACAAAAACTAACCCAAAAAGAACAAAACAAAACAAAAACAGGCATGACTACATGTAAGCCTTGGGGCTGGAGGAGATAAAAACAAGGAAATGCTGGGAGCTTGCTGGCCAGCAAACGTAGGTAAAACATGGAACTTCAGGTCAGTGAGAGACTCTTTTTAAAAACAAAAAAAAATGAGTTGGAAAAATGGAGGAATGTATCTCTTATCTTCCTCTGGCTTCCAAGTTTGAGTGCCTGGGAGTGTACACACGTACACACCAGTAAATAAGATAAAGTAATGAACACAAGACAGTGGTTTTGATGAACTCTCATCTCCATTTTTGCTGCTGTTCCCCTTGCTCCAAGCTATTGAATTTTATGCCTCAATTCTCTCCAATGAACAGTTGTTGAGTTTATCTTTCTAATAATCACTGTGTAGTTTTGAAGTCTTCACCTGTCTTTGTTGTGTTTATAGGCCAGTTTCCTTAATCTGCTATTCACAAAGCTCCTCTTTTACTTCTTCTTGATCTCTGCCTTTGGTTAGTTTAAGCTGGAGTTACTTTTTTCTGATAGTTATTCTTATCAAATTAGCCAGGCATGTAGGGGATTAGTAGAACACGTTTATGGGTAATCTTTGAATGTGTTTCCAGTTATTAGTGCTATAGGGGAGAGTAACTAAAGAATACCTGCTTACTTATGGGTGACACCATCCAAAAGGCTTAGTGCCTGGATGAAGCAAAAGTGGAAGGAGGAGGAGACCCTGAAGCACAGGCCAGTTCTTTCTCACTGCTCCCTGAATGATCCGATCCCATTGCCATGATGCTCTACCTTAGCACAGGTCCTAGCAATGGGGCTAGGTGGTCATGGATGAAAACTATGATCCCAAATCAATTCTTCCTTCCTTAAATTAATTTCTTAGTTGTCACAGTGATAGAAACAGAAGCAATAAAACCTTTAAGCTCCAAAAGTGTTGCAATAGTTTTCATATGTTCTTTAAGATAATAATTTAAAGTATTGAAAACTAAAAATATCAGGTGTATACCTTGGCTCCTTCACTTACCACCAGTGAGAGTCAGAAACACATTCAACAATTATGTCTCAGGATTTGTATCTTCTCCCTCTATCTAAAGTTGTTTTCTGCTGTGTTTTCTAGTCTGCTTTCCTATTGTCATTTATATTTGTATAGTTTTGTCTTTGATGCCATGTGTGCATTCTTTCCTTGAGTCAGTACAGGAAGGGAGAGGCTAATATCTGCCTTATTTCCTCTTTTGTTATATGTGCCTGTATGAGTGAAGTTGGCATCACCTTGTGCCCTCCGTGAAATGTATAGATGAACAAATGTAAGAGGAGATAGGCAATGAATGTTTATGGTCGTTGCAGTTAAAGATGTCTTTATTAACATTTCTTAGTGATGAAAAGAATACCTCTTCTCCATGTAGTTTCTACCTGACCCCGACTACTCTGGCTCTGACTTTGAGTTTCTTTCTCCCATCTGTGTTTCCTTTACAGGTCAGATAAGCACTGTCTGCTTTAATGCCTTCCTCTTTATTGTTTTAGTAGCATTGCTTTTTGATAAGCGACTAGTAAATGATTATATTTTGAGAAGAGAAATGCAAGCACAATGTTTTAATGGCTTGGGAAAGGGAGGATGAGACAGTGTGAGTCGTAGCCCCTAAGTCTTGCAGTTCCTGCAATGAGGATGGTGCTCCTTCCCAAGCAACACACCCTCTTGACCAGAACACAGGGTGGCTTCCTTCAGTAAGACGAACCTGTCTGTTCAAATTCTTAAAGTCGTTCGTACTTTGAGGACATTAATCTCCCTATGATTTCCCTATGTAACCATGAGTGCACAGTTTAGGAGTTCAGCTGTTGAGATATTAACATGTAAAAATCACTCGCAATATACAAAAGAAGTAGTTCGTCTCCACCAATACAAAATTATCATCCCTAAATTTGATCTATGTTTACATCAGTTTACAAAAGCTAACCATTCCCCTTCTCCTCCACTGACCTAATGCTTCACTGCTCTCCTCAAATAAAAAAAAATCAATATACACACCAAACACTCATGAGCATCCCTGTAATAATAATCCAGAGTACATGAAATTGAAATGACTAATTCCAGGAAAAAAGCTGATTACCTTTTTAACCAATCATAGTCTTAAAAAGAGATGATGTACTGTATTATAAATATAAAAATTCCTTTAATTCTCCTAAGAAATCCTTAATCTTCATTTAAAGGTATTAAAATGATGTCTTTGTTCTTTGCTTCCCCACAATCATGTATTTGATATAAAAAATTCAAAACTAAGATGTTTTAAAATCTTCAACCTAATTCAATTTTTTTATTTCTTTTTTTATCGTTTTAATTTCTCACACATTTGTAACTTGAACATTTATAAAGGAGCACATGTATTCTAAATCATTACATTTTGCATTAAAATATTGTATGGCACAAAATATCTTTTAAAATATGTATTAATTTTCCTAGAAATATTTTATTCTTTTATCTGTTACCAGCTTTTGTTTTTATGGTTTCCCATTTTTCAAAATTTTTACACTAAAAATTAAACATTCTTTAAAATATTCATTCTTTATACTATTGTAAATATAACAGATTCTTATGCAAGGTATATTATTTGCCGTTTTACTAATCTTTGATAGTTGTACTTTGATAAATAGATCATCTAAGATTCAATAGGCCAATTGCAGCATGTAATAGCTATTCAGAGGCAATTAAACTGCCTTTTTTCATGCCAGCGTGTGAGCCGCCCTTTTACAACCTTCAACTTGATTCGTGGTGATTCAAAATTAACTTAAAAGTCTTGTTTGCTGACAGCTTAAAGCTTAATTGACTGAAAGCCAAATAGAGTGTGTTCTGTATTCAGCACTAAGGCTATTGATAAAGCCATGTGTAAATTGTGCATGGTGAAAGACAGTGATTGGGCCTCCTGTTCGTGTATTAGTCCACAACTTAGCATTGCTGCACAGTCAGAATTGCTTTGTCGAGTCTTTTATCACACCAGGTTAACTCTCTCTGGAGCTGCTCAGCAGCCGAGCAGTCGAGTATCGAGCTTCCGTGAGATGTGGGGCTGCCGTAATTCTGTTTCTTATTTGTGCTTTCATTAAAAATATATATATGATTCTGGCTTCTCGCCTCTGGTGGCATTTTTCAGGAACCATCTGGAGTTTTGATTGGCCACTTTAGAAAATAGCAAAGTCTTTGGGTTGAGGATTTTTGAGAACATTTTAAGAAAAATGAGTATTATACTATTGCTACCTCTACTAACATTAAATTTGATCAATTTCAACATTTAACTAGGATAAAAATGCTTAGTAGCCCCAGGTGTAACATACTCTAATGATCATTAGATTCCAGTATACTTTCAATACCTTTACATAAAGCATATTTCATGATTATTGAATGTATTTTTATTGAATGTGTATTTCTATTTTTAAATTGATCAGATACTAATTTAATCATTTAAAAATTAAGTTCTTCATATAACAAATATCGAAGATGTTTTATAAGTCACATTCATATTTCAGGTTTTGAGATTTTTGATATGCTATGAATTCTGACATTTAAGCTTGTGGTAAGCGCTTCTATCTGTTTTTTTACGTTACTTCAGTTTTACAAAATCACCAAGGTAGATTCACTGTTGTTGTCTGTACCAATAAATATTTGAATTGTAGTTAATCTAACATATTTATAAAGGCATGAATTCTTTTGAAAACATTTTTGTTTATTTTTTATAGTGTAGTTGTTCAATATATAAAAATCAGTTACATTTTTAAAGAGAGCAAATGAAATTCTCGTCACTGATTTTAATAATATTTAAAGAATAGGCTAAAAATCATTATCACTTGGAATAACTTAAAATAAGTGTACTCATAAAATATTCCTTAAAATTTAGGACAGGTGGTGTAAGTTTTGAGTCTGTGATAAGTAAGGAATTTTCTGTGCAGGATTTGAAAGGAATACAAATTGTGTGACCAGGCCTTGCAGCGGTTGTGAGCACTGCTGCTAATCATAAAAATCCAACTTTACTGAGATGTTGGAAGACTCCAAGTGAGGTTTACCAGTACCAATTCTTTAATTTACTTTGATTTATAGAGACAAGGCCTTATATTGTCACCCAGCCTAGTTGGGAGCTCAGTGTATAGCCATCTCTGCTCATTGTTCTCTCCTGCGGTGTGGGTCTGTTTTAGTATTGCTGTTTCTTCAAATGTTCCAAAGAAGTTTCTCCTTTTCATAATGACTTGTTTAGTACTTTGTTGTTAGTTCAATCCTTGATCAGTTCAGTATATCTGCTAAAGAAAAGTGTGGCTATTTTATACTTCTGAGTGTGTTAATGGAATTCCAAAATCCTCAGTGCTGCCACTAATGCCATTCTAGGACGAGGGGCCACTAACGATGATCTGGGTTGACAATGGATTTTTTTTCTTTAATTTTTTTGAATCATAAATCTTTTGTTAATTACAATGTAGTATAATTACTAAGCTATCAAAGTAATTCTCTACTTACTTTTTGTTAATTACAATGTAGTATAATTACTAAGCTATCAAAGTAATTCTCCACTTACTTTTTAGCAACTTTATTTTGGTTCTTATTATGATTATATCAGAGAAAAATGAGAATAATAGATAAAAACTAATAATTAGAATACTAGAAAATTTTCAAATAGTAGTTTTATGTCTATAGTATAAACTTGGAGGTTTGAAGCATCTGAAAAGTAAATGAGCTCTTTTATTTGAATCTAGTGTCTAAAATATACCCGGGAAAATATTACATCTTATCCACTTATTACTCAGATAGTGCCATGACTCTCATTTATGATGAAGTCTATGAAGTCTATATTAAATAAATTGAAAATGATAAGTTGTGAAACTGTATCTGGTTATATGATTCTATATAAATGAAGGACAAATTATGTCTCAGTGAAATGATATTTTCATTAATGTCAACTTGAAAGTGATATTAGTGTCATACCATGAGAAAATTATTTTCACCATTAAATGATCTAATAACATTAGGTAATCACCATTAGACATTAAGACCATTCTGTGTTATATATTTAACCTTCTAGGTAATAGAAAATAGTGTACCTTGATTTTTCTCTCTCAATTTCATAATATTTAAAATAATAATGGGTCTGGTAAAGTACTTATTCTGGAACTGAGAGGAATATTTATTGAAATTGAGATGATAATTATACTGATAAAGAAAGCATTGTTGAAAAATACACTCAGTACCAAAGCCAAGATTACCTACCAATAGATTCCCTATTAAGATGGGTCTAATTCTACATGATTTCTTTTGGGGGCTAAATAGCATTTGATCCTGAATGATAGGAAAGACACTGGTTTTGTATGTATAGAACAATGTGGGACGACTTGATTATAGCTCTTTGCATTTGTGTCTGGTTTCTACCCCAAACTGGTCATTACATTAAGTCCTCTTTACCAATCACTTGTGAGCTTTGCATGCTAATCTACAATAAGTGTGTATTAATATTTGGCAGTGTTTTAATGAGAGGATACAGTGCGAGACTGACTGAAACATCTACATACTGATGAGCGCTTACTTGCTAGTCTATACTAATGCTTTAGAGGATGCTGAACAAGTTTAGATGTTAAGCTTTTTAGGAAGAGTGAATGATGGCTAATGATTATTTAATGACAGATCTCTGTACTGAGAGGCATTTAGCACTCAAAGTATACTGCAAAGCCTATTTCTCAAAGCTCCAGACAGGTTTATTTGGTCTCACCTTGAATAGAAGAGTGCCATATTGATTTCATTGGTGTGGATTTAAACACACTGTCGGCTTAGAATAGTGTTGCTATGCAGTAGAAAATGATTGTCCTAACCCTTATGTTGACTCGCAGCAATTCTTTCGCATTACGTTGTGGACTTCAGAAGTGATTATGAATCATTTCCAGTATTTGGAGTTTAGTGTATGACTTTGCGAAACATTTGATGTATTCTAACAGCAAACAAACATTAATTGACAGGAAGATTTATGTAGAAGTAACAAAGACTTAAATTTATATTTTTAAATTAGTGGCCTTTATTATATTTTTAAATAAGTGGCCTTGTTCAGTAGCAGTTGATGATGCTGTAGGTGGCATGTTGAGTATCTTTCTGTGAAAGTACTTACATTGGTTTGTAGATGGTAATGATGTTTATGCTAAGTACTTTGTTATATTTTTAGTGTGTTTTAATATTCCCTTTGAATTTCCATATAAGATTCATTATAGTTACTTCAGATGTTTGATAGAGCATCCTTCCCAATTTTTTAGATTAACATTATTATGCACAATTGATGAAAGTTTATCTTAAGTTTTTTCTCACTATTTTTGTTTACTTATTATTTAAGGAACATTAGAATTATACAGTGTTGATAGTACCCAGTAACATTGGAACCCATTCACATGGGCTCGGATATTAATTCTGTGCACGGATATGTAGGCCAGTGAGGAGTCTAGATATCAGTCTGGATCATGCCCACTCTTCATACCCTCGCCACATCACTCAAACACTGAACCTCCTTAAGTTTCCCTTTCCTTTCCTTTACAAATTGTAATAGCACTGATCTTTTTATTAAAGGGTTTGAGATATAATTGTGATGTGCTTTTAATTATATTATCACAACAAATACAACATTAGTGGGTGTTTGATATACCTTAAATACAGGTAGAATTTGTTTAGATCCATTGTAAAAAATTAGAGCTAGACTTAATTTCTTTGATAGTGGCTTTTTAAATGGGGAATTAATTTTATTCATCAGATTTCTTACATAAGAAAATAGTGTTTATTATTGATTTTGTAAAAATCAAAAACATTGGATAAAATGTTAGAGAAATCACCTTTTTTCTTGCTAACAGAAAAATAAGTTATATTTGGAGAAGTTGTAATTATACCTTTACTTCTTTCTTGGGATTCTTTTTCTCTGTGTTGAGTCCTTGTGTGGGAATTGATGAGCTAATACTCATGGTCTTTTGTGGTAGTCGTAAGAATTCTCAGTACTTTTTATCTTCTCTTGACTTGATACTCGTTTTTTTTTTTTTTTTTCCAAATAGTTTCTTAGTTCAGTAAAAATAGTTTAACTATTTTTGGTATGTGTTTCCTAACATTACTTCTTATGTATTTTACAGTTTTTTAATATATGGGAATATGTTTTAACAGTACACATAGCGTTAAGATAAGAGATCATCTGAGTGCTCTTTATTATTATTTTTTAACTCCTAGGTTACCTGATGACTTGAACTAGTCAAGAAGAATTTTTTATAAATTTTTATTTTAGCCAATAACAGAAATAGATTGCTTTTAAACTAGCATCTTGTCTATCAACCTGAGTACTTCTTTCACTATATACATATATAGGTTGAGACATTAAACTTTTCTGTTAGTATTTATTTCATATATGACAGATTTCCCCATCTGTAGTCACAGTACTTTAAGGACTCATGTGTCTCTCATCATCAAGTTAAGATGTACTTGGAATAGCTGGGAAAAGTTTCAAGGCCCAGAGGCTGCAGATTGTAGATGGAGTTAAAAAGGGAAATCAGGTAGAACAGCTGCGTGGAAGAAAATCAGTTTTAATGTGTATACATGCTTCCAGTTGATAATGTAGGTTGATAATAAAGGAAAAATTGTGGACAAAATGTCCTTGAAAACAATGCCAAATAACAACTGAAATTAACTTGATAATCTAATTAGCAATGCCTTAAAATGAGAGTGTGTAAAACAATTTAAAAAGTTAGTTTAAATTAAAGCCACATGCAATAATTTTATAAGCACATCATTTTCCCCTATATGCAGGTAGAGAATGATGAAACCTCACACATATGAAAAGATTAGAAATGAAAGCTTTATGTAACTGTGTATTAGAGTCAGACTTCCCAGTTCTTCATACTGCTGGAAACTCCTTAGACATGTGTGATAAAAATGAGAACTGACCTCTTGCCGATATGCGTGTTCCTTTAGCTCAAGAGAGAATAGCTTTCTAAGCTTGTGTGGTTATGAAGATCAGCTAGTCAGTACTCTGTCAGTGACGCTGTGGACTGTGAGCGTGGACACTGTTCGTTTTGGCTCGCCTTTTTCTGTAAACTTGAGTGTTTATATTTCTACTTATTTATTAACATGATTCTTCAAAACTTCCCAAGTTGGCTTTGACTTCTGCATTTTTTACAGCCCCCTTTTCTGTATTTAACCTCTCCTAAGTGGTTTTTTTTTTTTGTCTTTGAATTTCTTACTCAGTTCTCAGTAATTATACTGTATATTAAAGCTTATCACCTTTTTCTAACTCTCTCACTGTCTCTCTGGTTGTGCACTGGGTGAAGTCTTCACTAGAGGCTGAGGGCCTAGTTTACACAAGTTTACACTTCAAGGGCTGTGTTCTCCTTCACTCCTGTTTCCTCCCCCTGCCTAGCACTGGCAGCAGAGAGAGGGAGGTTTGTGATGACTTTCCCAAAGCAGAGGCAGCAGAAAGTCCCTTGGAAATGCCAGTTTCCTCCACACAAGCCTTTAACAAGCAGCACCTTCTAGTCACATATCGTTGTTTTATTATTGGAAATAAAAGTCTAGTAATTTTAAAAAAGAGTACTGCAAATACTTCGTATGTAAACAGATGTCCTTGCTAACTTCATTAGTGATGTAAAGCATTTGTCCCATTTGGTCTCAATTTTATGCCACTGATGTAATTTTTATGTGAATCCAATAAGTGCTTTGTCATTTTATGAATAAAAATGATCCAGGTGTAACCATTTATTTTACTGTGCTATAATGAACAGGTATAAAATCTCTGTAGACACCTGACCATCCAGGGAATTGTTTTCAAATCTCTTCAGTATTTGTTCAGTAACAAAGCTTTTCTATGCTACTCTGTTTTTAACTGAGTCTCATTATAGGAGTTGGGGTTTTAGAGCTACAAGTATGAGAAAAGATTATCTGTACAAATGGTTTGCTGCTTTCAAATATGTACAATTTTTATAAGCATGTTTCTGAAAGTTCTTTTTTCAACAAGAATTGTTACAATTTTTCTAATATAAGCTTTCAAAGAATCTTGCTTATATATTTAATTTTGCAAAGTAAGTGCAATCGAAAATAGAACATTTGCTGGGATTATTGTCTATAAGTTTTTAATTAATTATCTAGATATGATAGTCACTTAAGATGTTTTTAAATCCTCATGATTTGTTTTTGTTTTATTCTGTCTTTCACAGTGAGACTGTTTGCAGTAAAAGTAAAGACAAGCCAATTAGCCTTTTGATGTTTTCTTAGTAAAGGCGAAGTAGAACAATACAGATCAGAGAAACCGACGCACTAGTACTTGTGTGAAGAAGGTGAAACATTGACCTCAATTGCTGGAAAAGCAGGCAAATTGCTGTCAGTGGTTAAGCTTTCTAGGGTAGAGCCTCGTGGCATGCACCCACTGCAGTAGGCAACAGTGGTTTAAGATTTCTAATTATCAGAATAATTAGCACAGGACACCGATAACGCTAATTGTTTAAAAGTAATTTTTTAACATGGTCAGGTATTTTTCCTTGATCTGATGTTGGCAGGAAATGCCTTCATGCATTTTTAAATGCACTCACATAATACACATGTTTTTGCAGAGACATTACTTCAGAATGACTTAATCAGTGAGTGGCCTGAGATAGAGGCATTTGCAGGACCCAGTGTGTTCCAGCAGGGGGCCATCGTGCATGCATACAAATTAATAGCACGTTTGTTTACTCTGTTTTGAGTGGGGAGTGGTGCAGCAGCTGCAACAAAAGCAGAAGCCACGTTATGAGCAGGGGCACATTCCCTCCACCCCACTAGTAGGTGAGAAGCACACTGACAGCTAAGTCACAAAACAAAATGACTATACTGTTTCTAACACAATGGGAGGCTCTCCTAGGCTGCTCACACCGTACATGTACCTCCTTAAAAATACCGTGAAAGTTTGAAAATAGATGCAAGTGCTGTGTGACAGCTATTTTAAATTAGCTGATTTTTAGGTTTTTTTTCTTTTTCTGAATGGGGTGAAAAGATGTAGAACATTTTCAAAATGTGTAGGTTACTTCATTTGCACAGGATGAGTTGCGCATGACTTGGAATAATTCACATAAAATATATTTCCTACTGTAACTGATTTATGATGTGTTATATGATCTGGAGCACTCTAAGTTATTCTAGCAAATGAAGATAACATGTAATATTCTCACTGAATCTCATGGTTCAGAAAAGGGACTAAATTTTAGCATGTACAATCTAAGGTCCCTCAGATCCTCCACAAAAGCCTCCGAAGCCAGATTCAGCACTAGTAACCTGGACTCTTTAAGTCCTTTCTTACCATGGGTTGTCATAGACCAGTGCTTTTTTTATTTAATAAATTCAACTTTGAAATATTCAAGAAAGAAGTGGTAAACTAGATAGCTAAATTTTAATTAGCACAATATGATCGTAAGTTTCTTTAAAACTAGGTTGTTTTAAAGGTGAATTAATATTAAAATATTTGCTTCTTTTAAGGATTTTAAGAAGCCTATTTGGAAGATTTCCATTTTACATCTTGTGAAGTTTGACATTTTTTGTGACATTGTATTTTGTTCATCTTAAGGAACCCTAAGAACAGCAAACACATATAGAAAAATTTATTTAATCTTAGGTAGAAATAGCTTAGATGGTGAAGTCTTCTTAGATTCATTGTTTTGACATGTAATTCTACAATGCGATCTTACACAGTTTAAAATCTCAAAAATATATTTGTGGCTCACTCAGGCATAATATCTTGAAAACCTCACTAAGAATGATATACTTATGTGTGGGGATTTAATCACATATATGAGTATCTACATATAGAGTGTTAATTTGATTAGCAATATATAATGATGATGAAAGGGCATATATTAAAAATGAATTGTTAATATTCCATTAGGCACCAGATCCATCAGTTAAGATATGAGTCAGTCAAGAGGAAGATGGTTTTGATTAAAGTACATCCAGGAGACCATTTGACCACCCTTTTGAAATCTGATTTGAAAGCCTCTTGATAGCAGACTCACTGCCATGCGTCATTTTCAGGTCAAGTTCACCCAGTGTACCATTTTATATCCTTTTTATGGTCAGTATTTGCTAATATTGTCACACAGCGTTTTCAAATGTCTTCAGGCTTGAGAAACTAGAAGTAGATAAAATGAAATTTTTAGAATCTTTCATTAGTCAGAAAACAGGACTCTGTTGTGGCTCTGGGAATTCATAGCCATAGAGCCTTGGCCGGCATGCCAGGACCGTTCTAATATCACACAGACATTGTAAAAAGTTTACCATTTTTCTTTTAACTATTAAAGCCTATTATTAGCAAGATAAACTTTATTGCAAATAAAATAAGCCCGAAGGAACTAGAATAGAAAATAGTTCCTAGCTTAATCCAAATTAATTAAAATAATTTCATCAGCTGCCATGGATAGATCATATAACTCATGGTCTTTTTATAAACCAATCTTTTTGGGTAAGATATATAGTGATATAAGTCTTATTAAGTGCAGATTATTTTCACTTTGTTAGATATCGCATTTTCATGCATGTGATTCTAAGACATTATTAAAAGTAAAAAAATTAATATCTATCTACAATAAACAAATAGATATTTCTGAATTTCCAAAATGAGCTTTTGAGTACATTTTAATTCATACCAGATTTATAAAATGTTCATATTAGTATGAGCATCATTTGGACTCTTTTGTGTACCAGAGTTTTCTGAAAAAATTGCTGTTCTGTGCCCAGTATTAATGTACTGGCTTTAAAAGTCTAAGTGGGAAAAAAAAAGTCTAAGTGGTATGTTTGCAAAGTGCAGCTTGTTTTGCATATTGTTTATAATTTGAAGGGAAATCCCATTGAATTCAAACACATTGTTCATTAGTTTTAACTAGAATTTACTTAGATGAAAGTCAACTAAGAAAGCATTATGATGTTCAGTCCTAAACAAAGGATCAATGACTTAAAAACAGTTTTCTCTGCTCAAACCACAGAGTTCTTAGAGTATTTTTATCAGAGTAGTAAATTGGTGGTGTCTCCTTCTCTACGGTTTTAATACCTAATACAATAACAACCTTCTATCAATATATGGCTAATTGCAGATATAAAGTATCTGCTGGTAGTCCATCTCTCATAAAACCGCCTTTAGCTTTAATACAAATCCATTGATTCCTATTCCAGTTAAAGCTGAAGAACTTAATATGTCTTTTAATCCTTTTATTGTAAGCTAGGATAAAATTAATTTTACCCCAGAACTGCACAAAGCCAATTAACATGATCTTTAGAGTTATTTAGTAAAGTGCTTCAAATTGTTAAATTTATCTTGACCTCTCAGTTGCACTCTCTGACTGCTTTTTAAATGAAGCAATCAATATCTCACAGCCCTTTTAATAGCTTAAACTTCTCAAATATTTTACCTGTGCTCTAGTTAAGCTGTAAGCAAAGTGTTTATTCCTCTTCCTGTAAATCTGAACTCAATTATGCTAAGTCTAAAGACAATTATGTACTTTCAGAAACCCTATGAATTAAATGGTTGTTTTAATAAAATCAAAACCTCATGTTGTGTTCAGAGTAACCCAGTCCTAAGGAAGCATCATGTTCACGCAGAATGTGCTTTCTGTTCGCAACTTCAATATAAGACATTTATGTCCCTCACCATTCAGTTCCTTCTATTTTCTGTACAAGCTAGTTGAAGGTATTAATTTTCTTACTGTGATAGGGTGATCAACCGTCCTGTCAAGAAAATGGATCTCTATGTCACCCGTTAGCATGATGAAATGGAGCCATGTCTCTGTGGGAAAAAAAATACCAGATTTTCATGAAACTGTAGGAAGACTTACTTTTAGAGAATTATTTTTAGTATTTTCAAATCTCCCTATTGATTGACAGTTTTACTTATAGGGCAGTTTTGCAGCTAATTAGCACATTATTTCTTTTTACCAGAAAATCCAGGTCAGGCCAATAAAGGAAAGACATTCCCAAATCTGAGGAAGGAAATGAGGGCGCACTGTTATTTTTAGCTCAGTCCCAGGGTGCATCTGGCACCTTCTGCCGTCAGTCATCAGTTCCTGTCTCTTCTTTTATTTTCTTGTTTACAAAGATCTATCTTTTTACATCTGGGGGCTTATCATAATCAAATTTCAGCACCAGTAGTGTGACAATGTTACTATGAGCCCAGGTACATGCCAAACTCAAATTACACCAAGTGATGTAACTAAAATTTTGTATTTTGGCCACTTAGCAGAGGGCACCTGTTACAATACTTACTATTATTAGCTTAGGGATAAAATGCATAAGTGACTGATAAAAAGTACCAAATTGAACTAGTGTAAAGTCTTAATTCCTTCCCTAGGGGTGGGAGTTAAGATTGAGGCAATTAAACAGAAGGAACATAGGGAAGGTGGGGGCCAGGGTGAGAGTGGAACTCTCCGAGTGCCCCTTGTTTAATTTCCTCCTGGAAGCTGACCATGTGTACTGCTGTGCCCCTCCCCCTCCGGCCTGGTGCTGCCGAGGCTGAGCGGCTGGGGTCAATGCCTTGCCTATTGATCAGTATCCCTGCAGTCCCTTGCTCTAGCAGCTGCTTCATCGGCTTCTTTCAGGGCCTGCTTCAGTACATTAGAATAGAAATCCATAACCAGAGCTGTGCTCATCCAAGCAGGGGAAGAAACTAAATTAAATGGTATAAAACAATCTTGGATCAGGAGTTTGTGCCAATTCATCTTGATCTAAGATGTCACACCGGGCTCTCTGTCTGAGCACCTGGGCTAGAGGCAGCCATAGTGAAAATAGATGGAGCTGCGATCATTCATTTGTCAGCTAAGGAGCGAGGCAGCAGTTAGCAATTCCCTTCTGCAGAGGTCAGCTGACAGAACAATCAGTGCAACCGCGGAAGGGAGCTTTCCTTTGAACTATTGCTGTGGAGCATGCTCCTGCTGCGCCGTGGGGGAGGGGAGCAGGTCGTTTCCTATTCCAGACTGCTGTGTGAAGAGTCAAGCATCCAGTACTACAGAAGAGGATTCTAGATGCAGTTGCACTGTGCCCCTACTCCTCGTGTCCCTTAAGTACGTAAAGAAGGGTGATTTTTCAGTGAATGCACAGAGAGCTGGGTTATCACGCTGTTAAAGATGACGTCTAGAATGACGGCCCTTTCAAACCCAGACGAAGTGACTACTGATGTTTCTTCTCTTTAGTGCTATGAAGCTTATACAGTCTTTCTTCTGCTTTAGGACCTGTTAATATTTCTAATAAATATTCCTTCTGTCTTTAAAAACAGAAAATTGCCGTGAAGTGGGGAAATGTATGTAACAGTGTAGGTTCGGAAAATGTTTCTTAGTATTAAATATTTTTAAACATCAAAGACTGCAGTTTTTATAGGAGATGCAAGAAATGAGATGTGATTTTTCTTTCATGGCCTTAGAAGTTAAGTTACAAAGTCATTTTCTAACACTCGGGGCAGCTCATGATAAAAAGAGCCTACATATGATTCGAAATGAACATGTATAATTACACAGGGCAGGAAAAGGGGAAATAACAAAAACTTTCTAGGTATATTTTAAGGAATAAACCTCTAAAGAGTTAGGGCTATTAGCAAGGTGTTTCCATCTCTTAGTTTGGTGACATATGTTTTATTGCCCCACCTGGTGCCCCAGTGCCGTTTTCTGAAAATAACTATTCTTTCTGAAGTGCATAATCTTGAATGTTCTTCTGACCACACATACTTTTTGTTTCAATATTCTTTTAATTTGCACTCCTATATTTGGTTTTCAGGTTGCTTATCAAGTGTCCCACAAATGAAAAAAATTTCCACATCTTATGAAGAAAGAAGGAAGCAGGCCACTGCTATCGTCCTCCTGGGAGTGATCGGAGCGGAGTTCGGAGCTGAAATTGAGCCACCAAAACTGCTGACCAGACCTCGGAGCTCCAGTCAGATTCCTGAAGGGTTTGGTTTGACTAGCGGGGGCTCCAACTACTCACTGGCCAGACATACTTGTGAGTTTTCAGATTTCTGATGCCAATCAACTTGATTTATTAGACTCTTTGCCCACAGAACGTCAGAATATTGAATGCATCTTGCGTTTTTAGCTAATCTGTAACAGTAAGTGGAGCGAGGAGACGCCACCCCTTTGGGTCCGTTGCTCTTTAGTTATCGCTGCCTGATTTGAGTGTGAAGTTAAAACTTCACGTTGTCAGTGCTTCTCTAAAGAACGGGAGATTTGTGTTCTTGAAGTTTTGATCAAGAGTCTTCTCCAAAATTTATGAAAATGTGTGCGAGCACACATGCCCACGCTCATGCACACACATACACACACATGCACACGCATATACTACAGCACCCACTCAAAGGGAGTAGTTTTTCTGTAGCCAGATTTGAGTGATCCTGGCCTAGAGAACACGGACCTAGGTTACCACAGGTCCCGAGTTCTTCTATGGAAGTGGTTTCATGAAGTTTTTCAGTAACAGAATGAAAAAAAGTACTAAGTTAAGGCAATTGTTGGCAAAATCAGCAGTTAAGTTGTGAAGTCCTCAGAGGCTGTCTGATGAAGCCTTAGCTTGGGGTAAATGGAAGCTAGTGATCTGGTCAGTTAATACACTCCAAAAGGTTTTTAATCTCTTAGTTCAGTGGTTCTCAACATGTGGGTCTCCATCCCTCTGGCAAAAACCTCTGCCCAAAAAAATATTTACATTAACAGTAACAGCAGCAACAAAAATACAGTTAAGAAATGGCCACAGAAATAATTTTGTGGTTTGGGGTCACTGCAACTTGAAAAACTGTATTATAGGGTCACAACATTAGGAAGGTTGAGAACCGTCCTTAGTCACAGTGTGTTTGGTCTGACACTGAGGTGGGCTAGGAATGGCTGTTGAGGAAGCTGAAGCTAGCTCAAAATAAGATAACCAGCCTCTGGGTCTGCACCATCCTAGCCTCTAGATGCCAATGCACTTCTAAGCAGTAGATCAGCGTTATCAGACACAGCTCTTACCAAGCTTCCCGGTTCACAAAAGCTAGTCTCAATAATTTCTGAAAAACAATGGCACGTGCATAGGATAGAATTGAAAAGTTGGAGATGGGGTAGAATACAGACTGGAAAAAATATGAATGACCTCTATAATTAAAAAAAAAAATCCAGTAACAGTTTAAAACTAAGTCAATATTGGAGTTAGCTCTCATGGGTCTTGCATTGTACAGCTGCCTGCACCTGAGTGCTGGGGCAACAATGAATGCTCTAAGGTGTTTTGCACTTTGGTTTTTGATGTTGGAAGTCCTTCAGATAAGACCAGAGTATTCTTACCTTGTCAAAAAAGCAGTTTTAATGAGCTGGGACGTCTTTTTATTTATCGTACTTATTGAAATAAGGTCTTACTATGTAACCCTGGCTAACCTGGAACTTACAAAGATCTGCTGGGACTAAAGAGCTTGTCATCAAACCCTTATAAATTCAGGCAAACATATACTCCTACTGATCACATTATATGTTCTTAGGGTGGCAGTGCCTGTGGAGACAGGAGGCATCAGATACCCCTGGAGGTGGTAAAGGTGGTGGGTGAACTACCTGGTATAGGGACTGGGAACCAAACTCAGTTCCTCTGATGGAGTAGCAAACACTCTTAACCACTGAACCATCTCTCCAGCCCTGTTCATTTATTTTTAATTCATGTATATATGTGTATTTGTGCATGTATGTGTATATATGTGTGTGTGTGTGAGTGAGAGAGAGAGAGAGAGAGAGAGAGAGAGAGAGGGAGAGAGAGAGAGGGAGGGAGAGAGAGAGGGGGGAGAGGGAGAGAGAGAGAGAGCGCGAGAGAGAGAGAGCGAGCGAGAGAGAGAGAGAGAGAGAGAGAGAGAGAGAGAGAGAGAGAGAGAAGTTCCTGTTGAAGCAAGAAAGAGTATTGGGTCCCCTGGAGCAGCTGTGAGGCCCTGATGTGGATGCTGGGAACCGAACTCAGTTCCTCTGGTAGAGCAGCAGTGCTCTTAACCACTGAGCCATCTCCCCAGCCTCCACAAGATTAAACACTATGGGAGTTTGACCTTTATGCAGAGGAAGAAGATAGATGGTATTTTGATAATCACCACAGTGGAGAGCTTCACTGGACCTTTGCTTCCTACTTTTGCTATACCACTGAAATGCCACATTCTTGCTGTTTTGTGAACCTGGTCTATAGACTTAGCTACAGCTCTGCACCTTTCTTCAAGATTTCTAATTCAACAAACAAATACTGACTGCTGATAACTTCTCGACTCCTATTGACACTGAGATTAGAGAGAAACCATACCATCCCCAATAAAGCAACTCATTGGTACTTTTTAAGTTGTTTTTTTTTTTTTATATTCATTAACTTAGTCCTCATAATTAATCCTGTAACTTGACACCTCTGTCCCCTCTGTTTCTCAAAGGTAGGGACATGCAGGCAGGCTTTGTTAGCCCGGTGAACTCATACCTCAGCAAATAGTATTTCTTATTTCAGCACTGCTCATTGTTTCTGGAGCTCGTGTGTTGGCCATCGTGTGGTCCCAGAAGAAGAGGGCTGTATGATGAGCGTGCACCGTGTAACAGTCGTATCACTTAAGAAAAAGAAAAGCTTCTTTTTTCCTACGACCCTCCTCTGATCTTCTAAATAGAACTAAGACTTCTTCATGGTGGCTCAGCCAGAAAGTAGTGAGAAATCAAGAAGAAAGTAGCCTGAAATCAAGCTTCTTGTAATCTGGATCCTCATGCCTTTTCTATTCTCCACCTGGATCTACTGCGTTTCCTCTCTGCAAAGCATGGCATACTTCCACCCTGCTCCCCGGTTCTAGCCTGCTTGGCTTTCTTTCTATATTGAGTACGTTGTTCTTAGAGGGCCCTGCTTTTCATTCATAAACCGTTACACAGACCTGTTTTCTCCTGTTGGGGCCTCCCAGCTTTTGAATAGGAGATCATTGGTAAACTTAGTGTTTATAAATGATTATGATTTTTTTTAACTGTTTATGTCTTAAAAGTATTTGCTCTGGACTGGCAGAGGCAATAGGCTCTTAAGTTAAAGGCTTGACTGTACTATGGAATCATTCTTGTACACAGCCTGGTCTCTGTACAGAAAACCTATCTCAAAACACCAAACCAAAACAAGATATCCATCTTTTAAAATCTTCCCTTAGGATTTCTTAACATGCTGTCATGGTTACATGCCTAGAAGAGACTAATTATGTCCAACATGTTTTATAACTCCTCATTCCTAACCCTTTGTGTTGACCATTTCCCCACATCCTGAATGTGTACCTCAGTGCAGACACATCGTGAACTAGTGGATTGCCGATTGATTTCATCTAACCCGTTGGTTAGTTGCTTTATGGATTAATTTATAGCTCATTATTCAGAATTTCAAGATTTCTACTGCTATGCAGTGTTGCTTTTCCACCTGTGATTTGTCAGTACACAATTCTTGGATTCATGCATCTGCTTCCACACATCTTACTTTAAATGTAATAAACCAGTTGCAAGCTGTAGGACTCTAACTAGGAAAGAGGAACAGTATGGAGAAAGGGAGGTCTAGAAATGGACATTTTTTTTCCCAAAGAAGCTTTGATGATTTAAGAAGGAATTTTAAAAGATGTTTCTATTAGGCAGGGTTCTTTAGAGGAACAGAACTTAAAGAAAGACTTGATTTATTAATATATGTTAAAATATATATTAAAAAGAAATTTATTAGAATGGCTTGCATGCTCTGAACTGGCTATTCCAACCATGGCCTTTCACTTCTGCCTTTAATGTAGCTTTTCCAGAATGGAGTTTTAATTCTGCAGTTCTCTACTCCGAGTATTGCCTGCACAGAAGGCAGAATCACCAGTAACCCGGACCCTGGTCTTCTCCTAGTCACCTGAGCTCTGTGACTGCCAAGAGAAGATTCTTAGAAACCTTTAGACTGCATGTCCGGAGCCTGTCATTTGTGTCACTGAGTTCATTCCTTTCCTTTGTCCATATATCCTGTGGTGCTAGCCGTGGTTGATTTTATTGTGGAGCTCATTTTTTTTTTTCATTTTACATACTAACCATAGTTCCCTTTCCCTCCCCTCCTCCAGCTTCCCTTACCTTCTCCCCCCACCCTCCAGCCACCCCTCAGAAAGGGGAGTTAATGAAACCTGGCACATCAAGTTCTGGTAGGACCAAGCTCCTCCCTTCTCCCTCCCCCCCACCCCGCTCCCCTACATCAAGGCTGATCAAGCCATCCCACCATAGGGACTGGGCTCCGAAAAGCCAGCTCATGCATCAGAAATAGGTCCTCACAGCACTACCAGAGGCCCCACAAATAGGCCAAGCCACATAACTGTCACCCACATGTAGAGGGCCTAGTTGCCTAGTTCAGTCCCATTCAGGCTCCCCAGCTGTCAGTCTAGAATCCATTAGCTCTCATATGGACCACAGCTGTCTCTGTGGGTTTCCCCATCATGATCTTGACCCCCCCCTTGCTCATATAATCCCTCCTTCCTCTCTTTGACTGGACTCTAGGAGCTTGGCCCACTGCTTAGCTGTGAATCTCTGCATCTGCTTCCATCAATTACTGGATGAAGGTTCTATTGTGACAATTAGAGGTAGCCACCAATCTGACTACAGGAGAAGGCCAGTTCAGGCACCCTCTCCACTATTGCTAGGAGTCTTAGCTGGGGTCATCCGTGTGGATACCTGGGGAATTTCCCTAATGCCAGGTTTCTTCCTAACCCCATAATGGCTCTGTCGATCAAGATATCTCTTTCATTGCTCTCCTACTCCATCCTTTCCCCAACTTGACCATCCAGTTTCCTCATTTTTTTCATCTTCCATCCCCTCCCCTCTAGCGCCCCCAATTTACCCAGGAAATCTCATCTATTTTCCCTTTCCAGGGTGAGCTATGCATCTCTCTAAGGGTCCTCTTAGTACCTGGCTTCTCTGGGACTGTGGATTGTCGCATGGTTATCCTGTGCTTTATATCTAGTATCCACTTAGAGTACAGACTGTGTTTCTCTGTCTGGGTCTGGGATACCTCACTCAGTATGTTTTTTCCTAGTTCATCCATTTTCCTGCAAATTTCATGATGTCTTTGTTTTTTTTTTTTTTTTTTTACAGTGGAGTAATACTTTATTATGTAAATATATCATATTTTCTCTATCCAGTCTTCAGTTGAGGTGCATCTAGGTTGTTTCCAGGTTCTGGCTATTACGAATATTGCTGCTATGAAAATAATTGAGCAAGTGTCCTTGTGGTATGATTGAGCATCCTTTGGGTATACGGCCAAGAGTGGTAATGCTGGGTATTGAGGTAAATTGATTCCCAATTTTCTGAGACACTACCATACTGATTTCCAAAGTGACTGTACACGTTTGCACTCCTACCAGCAGTGGAAGAGTGTTTCCCTTATTTGCTGAGCTCATTCTTTTGAGAGATGCTAGAAGCAACCAGTTGGCATTATTATTTTCCATATTTTTCAACAAATTGTCAAAAAGTGTTATGTAGCCGGGTGGTGGTGGCGCACGCCTTTAATCCCAGCACTCGGGAGGCAGAGGCAGGCGGATCTCTGTGAGTTCGAGACCAGCCTGGTCTACAAGAGCTAGCTCCAGGACAGGCTCTAAAGCTACAGAGAAACCCTGTCTCGAAAAACCAAAAAAAAAAAAAAAAAAAAAAAAAAGTGTTATGTATAAAGTCACTAAATTTCTTGCTCTTCACAATAGGTAAATCAGGATAATCAGGTATATTTATCTTGATAAGTTCTTTAAACAGTTCACACCATGAAGTTTTAGTGCTCTACATGCTTCTAGGAGAGCTTCAGTAACTGTAGCTGATAGCATATTAGAAAGTTTGTTCCAGATACTAAAAAACAAAATCTTCATATTTCTGTTTGCTCTAGTACTGCCATCTGCGTTAGTCAGGGCTCTCTAGAGCAGAGATTCTAGACCCATATATATGTGGGTCTCAATGTATCTTTACAGCTTGAAGGAAACCATGGACTGGAGTATGCTGCTGTATGGACATTTCCAGGGTCCATCCTTCTCTGACCCTAGGATGCCAAATAAAAGTCACCTAGACGTTTTAACAGTCTAAGTGTTTTAGGACCAGGGTTACTCTGAGAACTTTGGATATGGGAAGAGACGAAGATTCTGTTTCTTTAGCCATTTGTAATTATAAATATTGCATTAACAGAAAATGATAGATTTTCAGAGTTTTCTAGCAAGAAGCATTATGTCAGATTAAATCATGTAGTACTGGCTAGAACTAACTCTTAAAATGCTTTTCCTAATTTTTTTTAAAAATTAGACTCACCTTATATTATTTTAAATTAGCAGTATTTGTGTGTGTGCTTTCATGTGGGTGTACATATATGTGGATCAATGTACATATGTATGTGCATACATATAAAATCTAGAAGACATTGTTGAGTATCATTTCTCAGGGAATATCTGCATTTAAATATTTTTTGAGATAAGGCTTTCACTGGCCTGGAACTCAACAGGTAGTCTGGGCTGGTGCCAGTGAGCCACAGATAGCTGTTCATCTGTACCTCACCAGAACTGGGATTATAAGCACATATCTTCATGTCTGGCTCTTTTGAATGCATATTCTGGAGCCTTAGCAGGTCCTCAGGCTTTCAAAGCAAGCAATTTACAAACTGAGCTATCTTCCCAACCCAGATATGTAATATTATAAAAGTAATCATAGACTTGCTTTTATCTTCTACAGCATAACCCTATATTTTGTCCAAAGATCTTGTGTTCATTGGGGGGATGGACTAGCCTACAATAACAAATGATTTTGAGACCTATATTTTTCAAATTGGAGATCTTAATTAAATTTGTCATTTTAAGTCTCGTTCTACTGTTTGGAAACAGATGTCTGTCTAAATGTCCTGTATCTTGTTTAGCTCCTTTCAGTCAGGCATGCATAATATTAATCTACTTAATGCTATCTTCCTATTATCTGTTGCTTTTTTGTTATATTGGCATTTAGAATGCATCGCTACCATTAAATATCTATTCTATTTGGTCTCTTATTGAATGAGTAATAAGTATTATTATTATAAGATAAAGCCATTAAGATGAAATGTTTGATGAACTTTAATTGCTAATTTTATTAATTATTTTCTTTTGCTGTAATAAAACACCATAACCAATGCAACTTAGAGAAGAAACATTGTATTTTGTCTTAGTTTTTGAGACAATTGGAGTATTTAATGGCAGTGACAACAGTATGCATGAGAACTCATATCTTGACCTTACACCTTATATATTTATTAAAATAACATTGAAAAACTCTAAAATTATTAAGAGGCCTAGATTAGGTTACACTGTTACCTTATACCCCTGAGCAATTTAGTTCCTTCTTGGTTGCAGTATACTCTATAGAATAAGTGAGGGGACCTGGTTTCACTATAATGTCGTCTTTGACCCAATGAGTCTGCTTCCAGGCATCCTTGAAAGCTCACCTCCATCCTCTCCTACTCTCCTCTCCTTGTGATGGTGAATTCCCTCTTGTTTTATATTAAATGAATTCAGTGGAGAACCTTCTTCTTCCTCCTCCTCCATCTTCTCCTCATTCTCTTTCTTCTTCTCTCCTCCTCTTCTTCCTCTTCTCTTCCTCCTCCTCTAATTCACAATTGAGGCTTTAGACTATTTTAGAATATTATTTATGGTATTACCTTGTAGAGTTTTTGCTCCATTTGTTTTTGGTCTCCTCTGTTCATTTTGTAATTGTAGAATTATGCTGGCACATCTGTAGTAAATCGTTTTGATCTCTCATTGGATTCTTTACTTTGGGCAGGTGTCATAAGTCATTTCCCTAGGCTGCAGACTCAAAAGTTGATTTGTGACCAGGACTATTCCCAAGATCAATAGCTTGAAGGGAGGGAAAGAAGGAGAATAGACTAGGGGAGACATCGAGCCAAGCTTCAGTTGCAAAGAAAGCCTTTGCTGATCTTAGAAAACCCTGGGACTGGGTGACCCTTTAGACTTCCTTCTACTATGGCACAGGGCTCAACTTTAGTAACTTATGCCACTTAGTCATTGAACCATAGGTGCTCCGAGAAGAGGATATGACATAGGCTGCTTTCCTCGGTGCAAACCCTGCAGAGGGACTAAGACATGGGAACTGCTAATATCCTCAGCACTTTGCAGGGGTGAGTCCTCAGTCCTGGGAGCAGGGGTGGGTGGCTTTCCCAGATTCTACTGCATTGTATTTTGGTCTTGCTGTACTCTAGTTTCCCTTTTTATAATAACAGCAATGATTAATTCCAACACCATAAATATTTCTTGGTATACTTTAAGGTAGGCATTTTTCATTCTCAACTGACATGGTATGAAGCACATTACCTACTGATGGATTCTGAGTGCTTCCCATTTGCCAGGTGTCTCGCTCCACACTGTGCGTGTGCTGCTTTAATCTGTTATCCTTTCAAGTACATAGATGTAGGACCATCTCCTGAAACAAGGGCAACCTCTCAAGGGCACCTCCCCCAACAGCCATCAGTTGCTAATAACTCCTCAGCTAGGGGTGGTGGAGCTTTGGGAACCCCTCCCCATCCTCGCTAAGGTTGGACTGGCTTGATTTTGTATGTGTCTTGTATGTGAAGTGTCTCTAAATTCATTTGTGCATTGGCCCTGTCATGTCCAGTAAACACTGTTCACAGCGTCCCTCTACTCCCTTGTACTCATCATCTCTCTGATGCTCCTTCCCCTATGGTCCCTAAATCTTCCAAGGAGGGATGTCATGTAGGTCTCCCATTTAATGCTGGGCACTGCAGTCTCTTAGTCTCTGCATGTTGATCAATTGTGTGTCTCTGTATTCATCATCTACTGTAGAAAAAAGCTTTTCTTATGAGGGTTGATTTCCACACTAATATATGGGTATAAGACAAGCTTTTATGGAACATTTTAATATTACATCTATTAAACAACAACAACAAAAAATAGGAATGGGTTCCTCCCTAGGGCTTCTGACCTACCCAATCACTGTTTCTTGGCCCACTTAATAGTACCAGATATGAATTCTGTCTTGTGGATTAGGACTAACATCTAACCAGAAAGCAGTTAGTTACGCCCATAACATCTGTGCTACAATTGCACCAATAGGCACATCTTGCCAGACCAGTTGTTATTATAGCTCGCAGAGCTCTCCGCTGGATAATGCTTTTGGCTTCTTTTCTTCCCAGTAGCATGCATAGAGTTTTCAGGGGAATGCCATCTTGATTCTCTGTTTTATGATTTGAGTTTGTGTTGTCAGTTATAGAGTCTTCCCATCAGATTATGGAAGATAACCTAGAAAAAAAATAGTAATAGCCTATTTGGGGGAGGGGTCTGTAGGATACCACTGACCCATACCTGGCACTGGGCTTTTTGTATGATAATGTATAATATCTGAGAGAGGAATTACTTCTTCCTCCCTCCCATAGGGGGTTAATTTTTCAACACTAAAATGTCGAACAGACTAGAACACCTGTGTTCAAACTCTAATTTGGTGTCTTTTTTCCATTTCACACAGCTTTTCTCAGTTACAAATAAGCAAAACTTAGATGTGCTGGTGCAAAAATTGAGGGCGTTCAGTGAATACCAGGCTGCCTAAAGATGTGAACATCTTAAATCTCACTTAGGGATATGCTGGCACTGATAAAATACAGAAACATATAAAACCTACACACATCTATGTACCTTAAAAATGGCTTTTATTTTTGCTGTGAAAACTTAGATTAGGAAAAGTCATTTTTTTCTCTACATTTGGTTACTAATTGTTGCTATATGCATATATATACATATATACGTACACACACAAATATATCCCTAAATATAACTTGTTTAGTCTATATAATGTTACTTGTATGCATGTTTTCAGGGCTGACCACTTGGTTTTAGATAATCAATTGGTGGGCTCTTCCTCTCAGCTTTCCTTAATTTCATTCCTTAGTTGCCTATAGTTCTTTGTGTATTGTTGAGTCTATCTGGGATTTCTTCAGTCCACATTAGCATGCCTGTTGTTTTTGACCTTGTTGAGTATGTATTTAGGTAGTCCTGTGGGAGAGACTTAATGGGTGTAGCTTCTAACATTCCTAGGAGACACAGTCTCACTTCAAAGTCCCTGTTCCTCTGGCTCTTACAGTCTTTCTGCCCCCTCTTCCACAATAATCCCCAGTGTAGATGTATCCTTTGGGAGTGGGCTCTATATTTCTGCATTTTGGCTGGTTATGAGTTTCTGTAATAGTCTCTGACAACTGCAGAGAGGGTTTTTGTTACTGTTTAAGGGGTAAGGACTACCCTTATCTGCTTATCTGTGAATGAGGACAAATATTTAGATTGTAGTTAGGCATTGTGCTTGTTTAGTATAGTGACAGTTGTATGTTCTCTTCCAAAATTCCTGACTTCACTAGCCCCAGTTAGTTGACTAGCTTTCTAGTACCTGCCATGATTTCCCTCATATTGAGCAGCTCTTATATCCAATTAGAGAGCTATTGGTTGCTACTAGGATATGTATGCCACTACTGCACCCTTGGGGTTATCATGCCATGCTAGTCTTCATTGTGTGTGATTCATAGTTATCACACCTGGGTAGGACTGTTGGTTGCTTCGCTTCTTTGGAATCTATAATGCAGTTTTCATTTTTATAATGAAAACTAGTCCTTAGGGAGAAGGTTTTCAGGTCAGTACCAGCTCAGGGCCTCCAGGCCCATTTTCTGAAGTGCATTGTCTTTGATAATAGGGACTTGCCTTTACCTCTAGAGGACAACCAAGTGCAATAGCAATAGCCTGTAACGTGTCGGGAGTGTTTTGGAAAAACTTGGCCAACAACTCAAAAGAGGGCATCTTTCCTTGGGTTGTGGAAATTTATAACTTTGTTGACAATCTAATCTATGCCATTAATTTGGGATTCTCCCTCTTCTATGCCTACCTATTTGGAGGTTTTGTCTTTTCATGATGCCCTACATTTTCTGTATGTTTCTTTCCTTTATTTTTTCCTTTTTTCATATTTTTCCTTATTTTATCTAGGTCCTATACTTTATCTTGTAGACCTGATATTCTGTCATCTGTCTGGTTCTTTCTACTCCTAAGGCTTTTCGTTGGGTTTTCTAGTTGAGTTATAGGAATTCTCATTCCATATTCATTTCATCTTGAGTCCTCTCTAATGTTTGTATCTCTTTATTGAATTTTCTTTTTAAGTTCTAGATTGTGTTTGCCATTTCCATCAACCTCATGTTTGTGTTTTCTTTGGCATCACTCATTTATTTATTTTCCTTAATTTCCTTTCTCTTTTATTGAATTGTTTTTTTGTGCCTTCTTTTAACATATTGGATTCTTTTAAGTTTATGGTTGTTCTTTTAAATGGTATGTTTTGGAGTTTATCTAGGTTATTTTCATTAACTAACATTTGTTTCTACATGACTGGTAGGTTTTGGAGGAAAGACACTTGACATTTCATATGGTTTGTATTTTTGTGATAAGAGTTGGACATATGGACTTTTTTGTTAATTCTGTGTCCGATATGCACAAAGCAGGTTGAGGCAGAAGAAAGGGTTGCTGGAGGATGGGTCTAGAGTGTGTAAATGACTTAGATGAATGAATTTGGATGGACACAAGGGCTTGGGCTGGCGTGCAGAATGTGCATCCTGATTTAAGTTTGAAGTGTAAGGGTATATTGGGCCAAGTAGAGAGGTTGGGTGTGGTGGGGAGGAGGATGGTTGTAGACGGGCAGGGTTGTATTGGTGGAAGCCTAGAGATTGGATGTGGAGCAGGCAGGGATGGGTGCAATAGGCTACAGCACTGGATGTGGGCCATGAGCTAGATCTGTTGAGTTAGGGGGGTTTTCAAAGGGGAGGGTCATGCATACTCACCTAGATAGGCCCTAGAGAAGGATGTGCAGGACCTATCTGGGTGGAGAGGTTAAAATAATTGTTTTTCAGTTACCATAACTTTTAAAAACCATATAGAACTATATCCCTCTTGATGAACTAGAGTACTACCAAGTGAAAACTTAGATGCTAGCTAGCAAAGGAATGGTTTTAGTTTATGAATCTGTATCCAGAATTTTATATTGCCCTGGTGCTGCATATGCTTGATTTGTTTTGTTATAGTCTCCTTTGTGAAAATAATCCTCCAGATACTCCCTGTTCTGTCTAATCCTGAAGAGTATATTAAATCAATGTATTAATATGGATTAAGATTGATTTTATAATGCATCTCTTTCCTAAATGTTATTACATATTTAAATTAGAAGAATTCTAAGCCAGATCTCAAATAATTCCCTGACCCGTGTTTGTGTGTGTGTGTGTGTGTGTGTGTGTGTGTGTGTGTGTGTGTGTATGCGTGCGTGTGCACGCGCACGTGTGCACATGCACGTGCACACACGTTTGTGGTGCTGGAGACTGCACAAGCATTCTCTCACTGCTACACATGCAATCATTCTTCTCAAATACTGTATCAGCAAGAGTAGGCCAAAGTCAATAGTGATTCTTGCAAGTTACAAAAAGATTAGCAATAGTCCCAAAAAGGCACAGACGTATCCCCAAAGATAGACAGTGGCATAAGATGGATATTCTCACTATTCAATCATTAGCTTGTGTTATTGGGCTACTGTTCTGGCCATAGAGATCACATATTTATCCCCCCCTCCCCGCCTTAACTCTGGGTTTTAAGGCATGCTGCAGTGTATCTCTGCAGTCCATGTCTCTTACCAGGTCTTCTCTTCCCTTATTTTGAACACCTCCCTCCCTTCTCTAATTTTGGATGTCGCTCTAATTGCCATTAGTCTGAATGTAAGCAATGGGTTTTCTTCCCTCTGGCACTGCGCTCAAGTCACAACTAGGGTCTTTTAACAATGGAGTTCTTGGGTCTTCTGGAGTTTCTCTTGCTCATAGAGTGAAGAGTGAGATTGGGTATCTGTGTTGTTTTCTTCTGGGTGTTTTAAATATGGGTCTTATCCTATTTCCCAAGCTAGTCTCATATTTACAGTCTGTCCTGTTAACTTCTGAGTTTGGGGATTATTGGAGAGTAACCCACTTCTGGCTGCCTGTGTTAGTTTTAAAGTCATCATAGATAATTTTGGTATATAGCCAGATTAGAAAAACTCAATAAAATACGGAATCTTTTATAGTTATTTTAAATTGAGTGTTTTATGGTACTTCTTCTGATCATTAAATTATCTTAATGTAAAGATTATACGTTTTTGTTAGATTTTCAAAGAGAAGAGATAATGGAAACTAATCAGGATGGATAAATGACACTTATACTACCACTTGAGCTAATTCGTTAGATAATTCAGCCATTTTTATTATACATTAATTATTCTGAAACCAAATTGCTTTGGTTTGAACCTTTTCCTAATCACTTAGTAGCTGTATGACCTTAAGTTTTTTCTGGGTTAGTTTCCTTAACTAGGAAATGTAGAAGGAACGGCGGGCTGCATCCCGCCACCCGCCACCCGGCCGCCAGCTAGCTTTACACCCGAAATAATTACATGGAAACTGTATTCTTTTAAACACTGCCTGGCCCATAGTTTCAGCCTCTTATTGGCTAATTCTCACATCTTCCTTAACCCATATTTAGTCTGTGTAGCACCACGAGGTGTGGCTTACCAGGAGAGATCTTAACCTGCGTCCATCTCGGAGAGGAGAAGCATGGAGACTCACTATGGCGAATGCCTGAAGCGTCTCCCCAACTCTGCTTCCTTGTTCCCACAATTCTGTTCTGTCTACTCCGCCTACCTAATTTTCTGTTCTCTTAAAGGGCCAAGGCAGTTTTCTTTATTAGTAATGAAAGTAACACATAGACACTCCTCCATCAAGGAAATATAATACACCTATTTTTCAGAGTTATTGCAAGGATGAAGTAACCAGTGTACATAAAACATTTTGATAGACAACCTGAGAGAAAGTTCTTTCAAAATTCTAGGTGTTATTGTTTCTAGATATATTTGTAAGATAAGGATAGGAAATAGCTCCTTAACAAATATGATCACATTGTCCGAGGTGTCTCAGATGGTAAAGTACTTGATTATCATGCATGAATCCCTCAGGTTCAATCCCCAGCACCTTATAAAGTAGGTATGTGTCACAAGCCTGTGATCCCAGTGTTCCAGAGGTGGAGGAAAGGGATAAGAAGTTCAAGATCAGACTTGGTTGATATGAAGCTCAAGGTCAGCCTGGGCTAGAAACTCTATCCCTAGTTAACAAAAATACATGCATACATATACATGTATATATAGAGAGAGTTATATTAACTATCTATAATAACTAGAGATGTGTATATACATGCATTTATATATATTTGTGTGTGTGTGTGTGTGTGTGTGTGTGTGTGTGTGTGTGTGAAATTAAAAACCTTTAGGGAGGAAAGGATTTATTTAGCTTTTAGGTCATTATTATTTTAGTCCATTTTTATAGAGGTCAGGGCAGAACTTCAAAGCAGTAACAAGAGGCAGGAACTGAGGCAGAGATCACAGAGGAACGTTGCTTTCTGGCTTGCTCCCTATGATTTGCTCAGCCTGCTTTATTATGCAGTCCAGGGCCCCTGCCCAGGAGTAGTGCTCTTCCTGGTGAGCTGCTCCTCTCACGTCAGTAATTAGTAAGGAGAATACCCTAGAGATTTCTCTACAGGCAATGTGATGCGTGCATTATTTTTTTCTGCTGAAGTTTCTTCTCCCAAAGAACTCTAACTTGTGTCAAATTGACCAAAAAATAACTAGGACAATTGATCCCTTATGAATTTGACACACCAATACATTACCATTAAACCATAACCTTTCCTTTCTTATCCCCAGGATCTTAATTTATCACTATCACAGCATAAAACATAGTATAAATTTAGTTTCTTTTAAATATCCAAAATATATCTCAACATTCAAAGCCACTTAACTTTGGACTTCTGTAAACTAAAAAATACATACAGCTTCTTGTTACAAGGTTTGGATTATAGCCGTGATTTGATCAGGATTCACAGTGTATCTGCAAAAGGAAATTTCTAAAAGCAGCACCCCTCATTTAACATATGAAAACTAGAAGTTATACATCCTTAAATATCAATTATAATAAACATTCCTGATTTTTTCTCCATGCAAACCCCTTCTACTTTATGAGTTTATCTGTCCCCATCAATGATGTTACATGATTTTTCTTAGGGGAATATAAAAGCACATCTATTCACTGAAGATTAGGCATTGAAAGAACAAAGAAATAATTCCAAGCAGTGGGTTTTAGGGGTTGCTAATAGCAGTGTGAGTGAGGGGTACTTCCAGGAGCATGAGTGACTTCTTTAACAAAAAGTTCTTCCTCAGCCGGGATGACACTGATTTGTGGAGTCCCCTGTGCAGTGTTCCTGCAGCATCCTTAGGCTTCCTTCTCCCCCAGGAGAGAAATTCTCAATCCAGAAGGAACAGCTGCATTTCCTTTTGTTTGTTTGTTTCTTCATTTTCTTCAATTCATAGTGAATTTTTCTTTATAACCAATTACATCAGGAAGTCTTCTAAACTGAACCTTAGAAATATATCCAGAATTCATCAGGTTTTGTTTTTTTTTTTTATACCACCTTTATTCTCATTGCGTGTAATTGACTGCCTTATTTTCTCATTCATATATTTGGCAAAGCCTTCCTACTTTTATCACTATTGTAGGCAGTTTTAGCTTAGTATCCTTGATAGTGATTCTTTTCTTCTCTACTCAAAGTTTGAGAGTGTCCAATTTAATTTGAAAATCCAGCATCCTCTGAGAATTGACATCTACTACTTCCAGCATTGTTTCCTGCACCTTCATTGCTCCTTCTCAAAAGTCACTGGGCTTTCCTTCTGCTGGAACTGTCCCCTGTCCCCATCCCTGCAGGCTTCACCCCTTCACTTCCTTTGTGCCTCGGCGTAGATTCCGCCCACCCCTAGACTGTCTATACCATGTTGTTTGATCCTTCAATCTATTACTGCCCATTTCATGTCCAGTCCCTGTTAGTTTGCGTTTTCCAAAGTCCCTGCCGTTGTCAGCTACAGTGTGTAAGTCTCTGCTAAGAAAGGGCCGTCGTCTGTTTTGTCAGCTGAGCAGTGACCTAAGTGCTGATGGAAGGGGCAATGGAGAGTGTCTTTATCTTAATTTCAACTTTCGCTTCTCTGTGACATTTGAGATGTCTGTGCTGTTCTTTTTTAAGGTTTATAATCTATTAATATTGATTGTTACGGTATGATATATCTGATTTTAAAAATATACATGTGACTAAAAGGGAAAAACCTACTGTTGATTTCAACATAAGTAAACCATGACATTATATAAGTCTGGAATCTTTTCTGCATAAGAATTCTTAATTGACAAAACTTCTTATTAAGGAGTTTAAGTTAGATCTAAAAGCCATATTATTCTTAATTGTGCCACATTAGATACTGGCTAACAAATGCCATGTGAGAACTATTTATTTGTTTGTTTGTTTATTTATTTGTTTGTTTTTTCCATTTGCTCATTTATCTTGAGACAGAGTCTTAGTATGTAGTTGGACACACATAGGACTCTCTATATTGAACAGGGTGTTTTAAATTCATAGAGCTCCACTTCTCTTTGCCTCCCATGGGCTAGGGTTAAAGACTTGTACCACTCTGCACAGCTGTTTTAAAATGTATTATACTTACTTGTTTGTGTGCGCACACATTTATGTGTTCACATGTACATGGCATGGCACATATGTGGAGATCAGTGGACACCTTTAGGGAGCTGGTCTTCTTCTATCATCTGGTCCCAGGGATTGAACCTGGGTTGTCAGGCTTGGAGACAAGTACCTTTTCCCACTGAGCCATCTCACTGATCCAAGTACGATTATTTAGATAATAATTTAGTTACAGCAAATTTAGCAAGATAAAAGATAAAATCACAAACATTCAAAGTTTATGCTGTGTATTTGGAAATTGAAGATTACCCAAGTGGCCAACACTAGTTAGCATAATAGAAAATCATACAGAAGTATCATTTTGGATTACATCCAACAAGACCCAGAATACCAGAAAGAAAATTACAACTTTTTTTTTCTTCAAAGACTGTTAAAGAACCACAGTTGTTAGATAGTTTCCACTTATTAAACCGTCAAAGAATTAAGCGTAGGAAAGATTACTAGATACATTTAAGTATTGTTTACAGCAGTTTTTTTAAAAATGGATTTTCATGTAAAAATGATAGTTGTTCAAATTTAAGAAACAAAATACCAAACAAGATACCAGGTTGGGATTAGCCAGTCATAGGGCAGTGTTCTTGCAGTCACAAGGCTTTGGGTCCCGTCCCCAGGAATAGAATGAAACCATAAAAGGTGTCAGGGATTACAGCAGATAAAAATACCAAAGAAATCGCAGTATTTTATTGATCCATTGTGATATTTGAGTTGAAAAGAAAGCATGTAGGTCCTTTGTGGATAAAACAATTCCACAGGGTAAATATCTGTTCTCAGTTAAAATATACATCTTGTGTAATGCCACCAAAATCTCAGTAGTGCAGTTTAAGTAGGCAAAAATTACAAAATGGACAAAGCACACAGATAAACAGAATACATGATTTATTTTGCTTTATCATTAAATACTTATAGTACTGACAACATATTAGTTAGGTTTTAGGCACGTTACAGATCTTAACTGATTAAATCCTCATTAAAACCATAGGAGCTAAATAATTTAAAAAGTTAGTCTGTATACTTCTATAAAATATAAAATACTTTGGCATGATCCTAACAGACTTCTGGAAGACTCATATTAAAAAATTGGAAATTATAGAAAAAGGGATAAGATCTGATTAAATAGGAAGGAGTATATAATAATGTGAGAACATAAGTTTTATTCCCTTTTTATTTTCTTTTTTTTTTTTTTTTTTTTTTTTTTGGTTTTTTGAGACAGGGTTTCCCTGTAGTTTCTAGAGCCTGTCCTGGAGCTAGCTCTTGTAGACCAGGCTGGCCTCGAACTCAGAGATCCGCCTGCCTCTGCCTCCCGAGTGCTGGGATTAAAGGCGTGCGCCACCACCGCCCGGCCTATTCCCTTTTTAAAAAGCAGATTTAGCCTTTCCAAAGCAAACCACCAATAGGATCTTTGTCACTGTAGTTTTGGTTACTTTCCTTGGCTCAGTGGTTTCTTAAATTTGTATGATAAAGCAATCAGAATCAGATAAGACAAGGTGCTGTGACATTCCTAAGGAAAGAACAGGAAAGCAGGGAACTCTGTGTCTATACATCAAAGCTATTATAAATCCACAGTAAATAGTTTAGGAGAGATCAACAGTCTCATAAAACAATGTAGTAATAATTTTATAAATACATAGAAATTGATTGTAGGCCAGTGAAGTGAATGATAAAATCCAGGGTGTCTTTGCACGTGTATGTGTTGGAAATCAAATGTAGGGCTCTGTGCATGCTACTAAAGTACCCCCAAAATAAGTTACTACGATAAGGAAGGTTCATTTTACTATAGTTTATTTTATACTCTTCTCATGGTGCTGACAAAATACCTGCTAGAAAAACACCTGATTTGAGAGCGTCTCAGTCCAGCATAGCAGGTGAAAGCATGGTGAAGGGATCCTGTGATGAGACTCTCTAGAGTCCCCTTCAGGTTTAATTTTTAAAGGCCAGTCTCTAGTGACTTAACCCTCTTCATCAGACCCATGTCCTTTAGACGCTAGAGCTGGGTGTGCAGCCTTCAGGACAAGAGCCCATGAGGGACACTTAAGAGTCAAACCATAGTAGTAGTCATTAAGTTTTCATAAAACATAGTAAAAATTAAAGTTCTTATGCCCATTGTCACCCAAGTCAATCCATTGGAGTTTAATAGTTTTTACGGAAAAGACAAAACATTTAAACCTTTTTACAGATGATCCGGGAGAACGTGACTTTGTGATAAGGGCAGTCTTGTAAATAGGCAGTACAAAGTCAGCCAAACCATAATGAAGATGGACAAGTTCAACCATATTAGAATTCCAAACTTCTAGCAAGAAAGTAAAAAGTAAAGCCACAAAGCCAGGAAAAATATTTATATGTAAGTAAGGAGAGGTAATGAATTACTTCTTTATAAAAAGCTTATAAAGTAAACAGACGTTATGTATCAGAAAAAATGGGTAAAAGAGCTTCTCAGAAGGAAACAAGAATGGCCAATAAAATCATGAAGTTGTTGAGCTTGTCAGTGACTCGCAAATTAGAAGCACAATGTGATGTCATTTCTTACCCAACACACTGAAAGCTTAAAGCTCAATGGGATTAAACTTTCATGAGGATTTTGAACAATTAGAGCTCATTTCTTCCTCCCTCCCTTCCCTCCCTCCCTCCGTGCCCCCTTCCTCCCTCTCTGTCTCTCTGTCTCTGTCTCTCTCTTTGCTTCTTTTTTTGTTTTGTTTTTTGTTTGTTTTCAAACAAAATACAAGGCTTCTCCATATTTTACATAATTTAAAAGCACATAAGATGAATTTGTGATTCAGAATCTATAAACATGTGGAAGAAGATGAAAGCTAGGAAGCACGTTTACAGTTCAGAGCAGTGATTCGCTGGAAGGTTCCAGTACAAGGAGTGCATTTAGGCTGGACTTCTGAAGGTGCTTTTTTGGTTATTACAAAGATGCTAATTGTAGGAATTCATTTAGCTGTGAGCAACTAATCATTCTCATGTAGCATGATTATCTTAAGAAATCTCTAAGTGGACTTAAATACACATAAAAAACGAAACATCACGACTTTGATATAGGAATGTTGGTAAATTTTTGCTGTCATCAGAAATTCCATCATGCCTTTCATAGACTGAATTGGGCTAAGTACTTTGAAGAATACTTTTTTAACATCTGAAATGTATTATTTCCTCTCCATTGTATGAAGGAAGGATAGCAACTCTTCTGGAAAAGTATAAAAGCTATCCTTACTGTGAGGTAGTCTGATGTTGGATCCTGGAAGTCCTTGAAGGGAGGTAGGGAGTTAAGGTGTACCCCAAGAAACAGAAGCTTCATCAGTTATCCATACAGGGAAATCAGTAGAATTTCATAGTAGAAAGTGGTTAAACACTACAAGATGTCAAAGAGGTGCTTTATAATGGTTTTATTAATTCAGTAAATATTTCATACAGTGTATTTTGATCAAATTTACTGTATTTCCCCAACTCTTTCCAGATCCACTTCCACCTCCTTATGAACATAGCTTCAAGTTATCTTCTTTTAAAAGATAAATAACAGTTGGTTCAATTTGCGTTCCCCCTGCTACTGGGTGTGGGGCCTAATGTAGAGAGTGGTCGACCTACTAGTATCACACCAGTTAAGAAAGAAAGAAAAAGGAGAGAGAGAGTGAGGGAGGGAGGGAGAGAGGGAGGGAGAGAGAGAGAGAGAGAGAGAGAGAGAGAGAGAGAGAGAGAGAGAGAGAGAGAGAGAGAGAGAGAGCAACTCTCCCTCTTTTGGCAGCTATCAAATAATAATAGCTCCTCAGCTATTAATGGAAGTCCATGCCCACTCTCCTTCCTCCAAACTGTGATTTTTATCTGGCTTGAGCAGTCACAGGTCTTGTACATGTTATCACAACCACTGTGAGTTCGTCCGTGCAGCTACCCCATTATATCCTAAGAGTACTGTTTCCTTGATGTTATCCACAACCTTTGGCTGTTACAATATTTTCACCCATATTTCCAGATACCATGAAGGTATCTGAGTCTTTAAAGAACGGATATGATATAGTGCTGAACACATCATATCTCTTATTTTTTTATGTGTTGCCCCATTAGGGGATCTCTTTGTTAACTGCTATCTACTGCAAGGAGAAACTTCTCTGCTGAGAGTTGAGAAATGCATTGGTATATGTCATTAGGAGTCATTTTAATAGTGTGTCCACTGAGCAGAATAATAATAATAGATTCTCCCTTAGGGCCTACAATCTATCTAGTCATAAGTTTGGTTTTTTGTTTGTTTTTGGCTTTATTGACAGTACCAGGTATGGGTTCTATTTCATGAAGTGGGCATCAATCAGATCCAATGTGAAAATGGTTGTCTGCTCTGGTAACATTTGTGCCACTATTATACCAATGGCTATGTCTTGTAAGGCCAGTCATTACTGTAGCTCTCAGGATTCACATGTAGGTGAGATTGATGTCTTTTCCTCTCCAGTACTGTGCATAGCACCTTCCAGTTCTGTAAAAGCCGGCCAGGAGAGATGAAGGTTCTAGGTCAGTTCCCACTTGATTTCTCCAAGTATGTGATACCCTTTATCAATAGGGTCTTACTGTCAAGTTCTGCAGAGTACCCAAGAGCAGTGGCTATAGCCTGTAATTTTGGGGGCTCTAAGGGACTCTGCTGGCCAACAATTGAAAGAGAAGGACCCATTCTTTATCCTGGGCTTCAAATAGACTCCCGTGGACCAGACGATGTGTGTGCAAAGTATCAGCTTCTCCTTTGTCTATCTAGGACCAAGGGAAAATAAATAATAAAGGAAGAAAGAATACGGGTAGACCCTCTATCATAGTGGGGTAGACTTTTCAAAGAGGCCATGGCTTCAAGGAGAGTGTCCAGATTGTGAATGATCAAGAAAGTGGCCAGAGAGCACAGACTGAAGTGCCATACTGTGGTCCTTGAGCGTGAGAAACTTGGAGCTGTTCAGACACTCATGGAGAAGCAGAAACAGGAGCAGTTTTGATGCAGCTCACTGTTGCTGAACAGCACAGGCTGGTCAAGCTGCTATAGGAACCACCTGCCAGCTCACAAAGCTTGGGCGAGCTGCACCTGGAAGGGAAGCATCTTTTCTCTTTGTAGGATCATTGCAAGATGAAATACAGTGTCAACTAGTCCAGGAGGAATAATTTACTGTTGCAATTCTAAATTTAGTCATAAAACTGAGGACCTGTTCATCCTTACAATTTCCTTCTCTGCTTGATCTCTTAGAATGCTAATGTTATTCTCCATAAAAGTGATTTGAATTAAGGGTTTATGTTATTGTCTGTATTTGAGAGACCAACCAAAAATGTTTTCTTGGGGCTTGGGAGATGGCTCAGTGTGTGAAGCACTTGCCATACAAGCAGAAGGACTTGGCTTGACTCCTCAAAACCTATGTAAAAACCGAGTAGGACTTTGTGTTTGTATCCCAGCACTGAGGGGACTGAGACCAGCAAATCCCCAGGTGGAGCTCACTGACCAAAGAGTCTATAGAGCCCAATTGATGAGTTCCAGCCATAATGAAAGACCCTGTCTCAAAAAATAAGGCAGAGAGCAATTACAGAAGACCCCTCACATTGATCCCTGCCCTCCACACACAGCCGCCACCTATGTCCACTTGCCACATTAGGAACACGAAGCAACACATGCAGAAAAGGGTTTTGAGTTAAAATGGTTGGAAGGGGAAGGGATGGTGAGATGAGATGGCTCTGTGGATAAAGGTACTTCCCTTTCAACCCTAGTTAGAGTCTATTGTTCATGCACAGCAGAAAGAAGACAACCAGCACCCTAGGGTTACTCTCTAACCTCCACATCCAGGCTGTGGCACACGTGCCTTCACACACACACACACACACACACACACACACACACACACACACACACATTATAATAAATAAATAAATGAAACTTTAATGTTTCTCCAGTTTCCTTCTTGTTTCTAAGAAGTTCCTTATCATATGTTTCTCTACAGTACACTCTTGTAGCTACTGGAAAAAGTAGATTTAACTGAAAAGAACCAGGCCAACGACAAAATAGACTCTGTAGAAAGCACAGCTAGTCCTGTTTACATTTACTGATGAATGAATGATGGTAGGTAACCGTTGATCCCCATTTTGCTTCTCTGTGCCTTAACAAAGCCCTGTCCCTCACCTATTGTTTCAGAAGAATGTTAGTGATAAGGAATGATTAGTGATTTGTTAACAAGATTAAATCTTTGATTATGATGTACAGTAGATATACAAATTCTATATTTAACTTTTATTTGCCTCTTAATTGCCATGGCCTGCTACAGGGTATTTTATCAGGCTGGAGAAATGGTCCTATAATCCCTTATCCTTGGCCCCAGTGGACATTACGATGTGTTTTCTCCACACAGAAAAGGCAGCGCGGTTCCATTATGTGTTGTGAAATGTTGCGGTGCCATCTATTTTAGCTGTGGTCGTCAGTTCACTGGGACAGCGTTCTGGGAATGAGGAGCAAATAAAAGTGGCAAGCAGAGGATTTACTCATGTTTTTGTGCTAAAGAGGGAATAATATTGGCAGGTAGAGAATTCTTTGGACTCTTAAGCACTGAAAGAGTTTCTGGCCAAGAGAAGGTAATGCATTAAACCCAAACCCATTTAAAATTCTGCTTTGTCTGGCTGACCATCATATTATGAGATCAGTCTGCTCCCAGTGTCTCCTGTGCCAGTTCTGTGACCTTCCCTTTGCCTCGTGCAGCAGTTGGCTTGATTGAGCAGGCCACTGTGCTTCTGGGAAGAGCAGAGTTCTGGGCAGTAGCACAAGTCTTCAAATATTGATGTGGTCGCTCCCCAAGTACGGCGGTATTGCATACTTTTATGCAAAAAGTCATTTCAACTCTTTTCCATGCCAGAAGTCATAATGCTGAACCTACAGATTGTCCATCAAGGTAATATGGGTTACTATAGAGCTTGCTTTTTTGATATTTATATAGTTCACACAGACATAGATGATGTTCAAAAGATGTAATAATTTTAATGCTAAACTAAGATAGAAAAGTAACTACTTTTCTGTTTTGTATCTCCCTTACACCTGTCATTTAAGTGTACACATGGAAGAGCCATGTAGCTATTCTGTTTCCCAAACATAGGCAAGGGCTAGGAAAAATGGAACGTATTAGCTTGTATTATATGTAATTGCCAGTTTGAAAGTCAAAGACCCAAATGGTGACAGTTTACATGACCCAACCTAACAATGTCATATCAGTTGTGCAATGGTCTGGGTGTGTACCAAATCAGTTACATATAAGCCTGTGCCCAGATTAACATCTGTGCAGCAAACGAACAGAACTGGCTCTCGGGTGGACAAGCTCATGAGTTACTAGGACTCCATCCATGCCGCAGTGGCATGAGTCTGATCACTGTATTAACAGAGTGTATTTTGCTTAGCAGATTATTCCCTGTGAGTCAAGTGTCTTATAGGTAGAATTATATAAATCCTTGTAGCTTAAATTCTTCAAATTTTCGTATGTAGTTACCCTCTTGGCATGGCAAATAGCAGTTTATTTTTCTGACATATAAATATTAAAATCATTGTCATTGATGGTCTTATGTATTTATTAATGCCTTAGATTGTAGTTGCTTGCTTTTAATGTAAATTTAAAAGGCAAATTTAAACCTTACTTAAAATAATAACAGAAAGTGTCTCACCTGCCATGAAGATTGTGTAGCTTTTATTGGTCTAGCTTATATCCTGTTAAATCTTGAAGATGTTTTTTCCTTTATGAGGATCTACCTGTGTTTGTTTCTGTGTGAGTGTATGACATCTGTGTAGAGCTAGACTTACAGGTGATTGTAAGATACCTGATGCGGTGCTGGGAACTGTAGTCCCAGAAGAGCAGCAAGCACACAGCCACTGAGCCATCTCCTCGGTTCCCATCCTTTTTTTTTTAAGATAATACTTCTTTATGGTGTTTGAGTTTTTTTAGTTAAATTGTAATTAGTTTGATTGTATACTAATTCTCAATCCCTAGTATAGTATGTATTTTAAAGTTTCAATCTTTTAAGAAGATTTGGATTTAAAGTGTTTTAGCGCTTCAACTTAATTACTTCTAAACTGAATAACAATATTAGTATGACTTTGGTGCAGTGAAGTCTTCCATAGCCTTTTCTTTAAAAAATAATTTATTGAGAATTTCATACATGCATACAATTCCTGCAATTTCTTCCCTATCCCACCACCACTCCTCTCCCCCTCTCTCTCTCTCTCTCTCTCTCTCTCTCTCTCTCTCTCTCTCTCTCTCTCTGTCTCTGTCTCTCTCTCTCTCCCTTCCTCCCTCCCTCCCTCCCTCTCCCTCTCCCTCTCCTCTCCCTTCTTCCCCCTTCCCCTCTCTCCCTTCTTCCCCCTTCCCCTCTCTCCCTTCCTTCCTCCCTCCCACTCCCTCCCTCCCTCTTTCCTCCCCCCAACCCTGGCCCCACACTGAATGTAGTGTCATATGCATGGGTGTAAGGCCATCTGCTGGGACTTGGGTGGTCTCTCAGGGACCACACCCCTGAAGAAAGCTAACTCCCCCTTTCCCAGAAGCTACCAATCGCTACTAGCTTCTCGGCAAAGGGTCAGGGTCTTTTCACCCTTCATTCAGAAGATGCTCGGTAATTCTACGTGAGACGTTATAAGTGTTTACCATTCATGTCCTGTGGAAAGCGGAAATCAAGTGCAGTCATTCTAGCTTTCTCCACCTGGAAACTGGGTTAAGGTGTGTGTTCTTTCCTGACCGAAGGGACATAGCTAGGAAACAGAGTTTTGCCCTCACTGAAGGGACTTGTTGGTTAGGTGATTGTACTTGAGTATCCTGTCAGGCTGAGAAAGCTCGCTTTCAGTTATTCTTTTCAAGCTTCTTTCCTCAAAAGTCTTTCTTTGTGGATGGACTGTGCAACAATAGAACACTGTAGAGCTTTGTTTTATACAGCAATAAGAGGCTTGAACAACGTAAGGAAGTTGAAATAAATATTAAATGAATACAAAATATCGACATGGAACTATTAAGATATAATAAGAAAGCACACAGATGGTATTATAAATCTGTCTATTGCTTGGGCAGGAGGTGGAAGACAGATTTGGTGAAGCAAAGAGTTAGCACCAAATGAAGCTTAGACTTTGAAGTATATCTTTCCAAACAGTGATGAAACTTGTGTATTATATGAGTTCCTTTTTGATAGTAGGAAAGCTTTAGAAAGTATTGTTCTACATTTCTTCTATTTTTTAATTAAATAATTTTTTTTTACTTTATTTGGTAAAGCTAGAAAATAAGTAATAGTGCTTCACTGGCAACTGAAAAGTTAAGAATACAATCTTTTTTCAATAGCAATGATACCTAGTTGAATTTTACTCATAGTTATTGTGAAGAAACATATCTCCATGTTATATAAAAATCATATAAGTGCTAAAAATGTAATTTGACGTGGAACTTATTCCATGCACAATGACTTTCAATTTAGAAGCAATTTATCAATTTCTATGAGCAGTATAAGCTATATGATACCATTTACTTTGAAAACATAAATAACACTTCAGTGAAGTCAAGCAGAAACATCAAATTCACTTTGATCCCAAGTTCAAAATGATACCAGGCTTGCTGGGGACATATACACTTCAATGTCGTTTTAGTAATGATTTAAAGAATTACCTTGTTACTTTGGAAATGAGCAAGTAAGTGGAAATAAACATTTATTCTGTGTTTTTATGGGATGTGTCTTGGTTTAATCAGTTGGCAGGGAGAGGAAATTCTGTCACGCCTTTAAAAATATTTAAGAATGTTATTAATTTGTGAGTATATGTAAAAAAGAGATAGACAGACAGACAAACAGCGAAGTGTATGTGTAGCAACCTGCGGAGTCCAGAAGAAGGTGTCAGATCCCCAGAAGCTGGAGTTACAGGTGAGCCGCCCAATGTGGGTGCTGGGAACTGAACTCTTGAACTCTGATCCTCTGCCAAAACAAAAAAGGAATTCTTTAGAAATAGTGTTCTGGCCAATAAATTAAGATGGAATGATAAAATTTGGTTCTTTTCTCGCATAATGAATTAACAGACCTGGGCTATAGTTCCCAGCCCCACCCTAAGACAGTCAGACAGCGGCCTAAACTTCTGCTGGAAGTGCATCATTCTTCAGGTGGAAGCTGCTCAGCTGCTTTGTGGGAATACAGAGATCAGAGCATTGGAAAACTGTTGGAAGCATGTGACCATCAGAGCCACACTTAAGGAAACTCCATGATAGATGGGAATTGACACAGGTAGAGGACAAACTATAAACTTATATGTAAAGAGGGGCTTATAGTATAATTAGTGTAGCTAAATAGTGAAGGAAAGAATGAAGACAAGGAGAAACAGAGGCAGGGTAGCAGGAAGGGGCACAGGAAAAAATGGATACAACTGTAGGTCTGACACTCAACGAAGTTAAAGAATTGATTGTTATTCCAGACGTGATAATAGTTTTGTGGGTTATTTTTTTAATGCCTTAATCTTTAAGACAGACACGATGAAATATTTATATACTTTGTTGCAAAGTAATTCGAGGTGCAAGAGAGGAGGCCAAGAGTAGATCATTTTTAAGTCACATGAATTTTTTGCTTATAGTTTTGGAAGCTAGAAAGTTCACCATCGAAGTGCCAGAAGGCTTGCTATATTATGAGGACTTGTACCTCATAGATGGCACTTTCTGCTCTACATCATCATATGATAGAGAGTTTGAACAAGTTATTTGAAGTCTATATAATACAAATACTAATGACATAATCTCCTCTCAAAGTCCCAGATTATTTATGCTTTTTTGGGTATTTGATTTCAGCATAGGAACTCTATGGGACAGAGACTTTCTGATTATAGCATCTTCTCAGGTGGAGAAGTGCTTTTTGTTCAGCATCTTCACAGATGGACAGTGTGTTGTCTGTACATCATCTATAAAGGTGAATGGTGTGCTCTGTGCAGCATCTACACAGGTGGACAATGTGCTACGTGCACATCTACATAGGTGGATAGTGTGCTATCTGTGTAGTAACTATGCAGGTGGACAGTGTGCTATGTACACATCTACACATGTGGACAGTGTGCTGTGTGCATATTTACACAGGTGGGCAGTGTGCTATGTGCATATTTACACAGGTGGACATTGTGCTATGTGCACATCTACATAGGTGGATAGTGTGCTATCTGTGTAGTATCTATGCAGATGGATAGTGTGCTGTATGCATGTCTACACATGTGGACAGTGTGCTGTGTGCATATTTACACAGGTGGACAGTGTGCTATGTGCACATCTACACAGGTGGACAATGTGCTGTCTGTAGTATCAATACAGGTGGACAGTGTGCTATCTATGTAGTATGTATGCAGGTGGACAGTGTGCTGTCTCTGTAGTGTCTACACAGTGGACAGTATGCTGTGTGCAGGGTCTTTGTTTCTCTTAGTAACCATGAAATCTCCTTGCTGCTTTGGGGAGCACACTTATTCTTTTTCCTGCCTCTGTAACAGTTTTATGAGTGCGCACTTAACTGGTACAGTTAGATTCTTTCCATAACTGAAACAGGGCTTGTGCTGAGCCCCTTTACTGTCTCAGAGCAGAATTGATCTTGTTTTCACGTTTGATTCACCCTCTACAGATTTTGAAAGGAAGAAAAATGGCACTGCTAGCTCACTTTAACTAGGCCAGAGTTAATAAGGGCAAGCTGGAAACTAGTTGTTGTGATACTGCTGCCTTTTCCTGCCTTGTTCGGATGTATGAATACAGTGGGGTTTCAGGTGAACAGCCTCCAGCATCCTGGAGGAGTTCTGATGAAGGCTTCCATTCTTCATGTGGGAAGGAGTATGTACCTGACTGTTAAAATCTAGTATATTGCTGTCAGGAGAGAACATCGAGGTGTATTTCATCTGAAGTTTCAAACATAAAATCTCTTGAAGATAGCATCCAAAATTTTAAGATATAACCTAGATTATATGTTTTTGTGTGAACAACATACCTAATTTGAACAGAACTTAGGATTCCAAGTCAGAAAATTTCATTCATTCTGGCAGTACCAATAGTGTGTTGTTTATGGTTTCTGGCAACGATTTTTTTAAAGCCCCCTCCCCCCCAAATGAAACTAGTATTATATTCCTCAAAAAACTATTTCCAGAATTAAATGAAATAGCACATGTCACTACACAGCCTGTGTCTGCTCTCAGGGAGCAAATACAGATTTCTTTTGTGCATCTTTCAGTCCTGGCTTCCAGTTTATTTCCTCATTGTTTGCTGATTTGGTCTATGGCACCTTAAAAAATGATTAGTGTCCAGCAAGTTCTGCACTTTTTAAAAAAAAAAAAACCCTTGAAATATATGAATAGTTGTAATGAATTTCTCTGTTTGAAAAAAATTAGAAAATGGTCTAAATGATTAAAATGAGGCAGTGGAAGGAGAGGGGTGTGACCTATGACCTATAAAGGCCTGGCCTCTGTGTGCAGGGCGTGTGTTATCGTACCGAGTGCTGCTATCAACTCCAGAAGCAGGTCTCATCCAGGTAATTGTCTCAATGGGTGAAAAGATCTATATACCAGGGCTCACCTCCAGTTACCTTAGAGCTCTCTGCTTTACCCATAGTTTTTTAACCAGTAGGGAGTTGAAGGAAGGATTTTCCTTCTAATTGGAAGCAGGCCGAGGAGGAAGGTGTGGAGTGAGAGAAAATACCTGAATTTTCTGAAGTACGTTGTGATTTTCCTGGAACTGTGTTCCCCCTCGTTCTGATGCCTTACCCTGACATTTTAAACTGTGACTTGGTGCTGTGTATGAGTCTCAGGTCTGAGAGGACAGCAAGAATGATGCAGCACTATTGCTCTGTTAGACATTCCAGTATATGAACACATGATTTGGTGGTGTGAAATTAAATCATGGTGTAAAGCATTAGCAATATTTTGTGGTCTTATTTTTTTTATTACTGATTCCAGGTGATTTAGAAGGATTTGTGTGTGTGTGTGTGTGTGTGTGTGTGTGTGTGTGTGTGTGTGTAACAAGCAAGTACTGTAGCCTGTTTAAGGTTTTACTTAGATGTCAATGATAGTGAAATAACAGAAAAATAAATTTCTTAGTTTTACTTACACTGCTACTTCCTTCATGTCTATTAAAAATGAAGACTGGATTATAGTGATATTTTGTTATGTTGAAGAATTAACTGATGCAAATTAATCTGTTGCTGTTTTGCAGATTTAGTGAAAAAAGCTATATTTGAAAAAATGTTTTTAACGTTAAAATTATACATTAGCCAATACAGTATGAAGCATCTAATTGCTTCCTGTCCCTTCCAAAATTACTCAGCCTGAAAAGATAGCACATATTGATTTACTGTATAGTAAATGTTCAATTGTCTTTTTCCTCTAAAACACACACACACACCACTCACATACTACACTTCAGGGAACTGCATATCAAACCCTTGCTTTCATCAACCAACACCAAATAAGGAGGCAATATCTTTATCCCCTGTAAAAGGAAATGGTATTAGACACACAAAGTGGACAGCAGCAGTAGTGTGAGCTTCACATATAAGGTCCCTGTTTGCTTTTATGATCAAAATTCAAACTGATTTCCCAAGACAAACCCCCATCTCACAACAGTGAATTATCAGTCTGTTTATATGCACACGTAACAGTGTCTGCTTCACAGTTGCTTGTATATTCTGTGAGAAGCAATGTCAACATGTTGCATCTGCTTGATAATATTTTTAGAAATTCACATAAGTATTGTGAGATTCCAGTTGTGCTTTCCCCAGGGTCTTGCTTTTTTTCAGGACAGGGCCACTAAACCAGAGAAGGAAATTTATTCACAGGATATGCTCTGGATTTACAACCATATAAATTTTTCTCAACCTTCCTTGTGATTTCCAGGCTGAACTACTAGTTTTAGTCATCCTGAAGCTCACTCCGTAAAGCGAGTGAACAGGCCAGCAGCAGCATCTTAGAGAACTGCTCTAAGACGGTCTGTGTAAGCGACACTCTCCAGAAGTAACAGCGTGGGGCGTTTCTTCTAAAACGGCTGTAAATCATCATCTAGGGTTTTTAGTCTGTGATGTTGGTTGCTTCAGGTATTTTTGAGATTGACATGACTTTTTCTTTGTTATAGCTTATGTTACTTGATACATTGCCGAGACTCCATCTATTAAAAAAAAAATACAGAGAAACCAGGATATTTTAAAAACATATTTGACCATCTCTATTTGAACACTAATAACCAAGCCTCGTTTAGATTTTCCCGGAGCTCTTGTAAGCACACTGACACCCCTTGGCATCCTGGAGCTGTGGGTAGACTGAGTAGGGCTGGTGTTTACTGGAGCGTTCCCATTAACATAGCCACCACTTCTGGGTTAGATAATGGACTCAAAGGTTAAGAGCAGAGGACTTCAACAGCTCCAATCAGCAGGGCCTTCCCAGGGCTAATTACCTCTTTACTGCGCTGACTCTAATGTGACATGTTTATTGCTTTAACTAACAACTCATTAGCTTAGTTGATGTTTTTGTCAATATTAATTCGTTCATTTAAGCCAAGTCAAAGCTTAAACAAAGATGTCCAGACTGAGAAACGGGCAGCCAAGTGACTTTTGTTTGCCCGTCTTCCCCAACCCTTATTCACATTCAGTAAAATAAATGTGTAGAAAGGGAGCCGTTTAAAGTGCATGTATTGAGAAAGTCGGTGTTTGTCCTTTTCCCGGTACCTAGACCGATTCTGAACGTACTTGTATGCTGGCTTCAGTCTGCGTTCCACAGCTTCCTTGGGCTTTAACAAATGCTGTGGGTACAGCCTTGGCGGTCTCTGCCACATTCCCGTGAGAGGTTAACCTGCAGCAGCTCTTTGTTCCAACTCAGGATTTACTGTTGTTAGAAAAGAGATCAATGCTGGGCGGTGGTGGTGCATGCCTTTAATCCCAGCACTCGGGAGGCAGAGGCAGGCGGATCTCTGTGAGTTCGAGACCAGCCTGGTCTACAAGAGCTAGTTCCAGGACAGGCTCCAAAGCCACAGAGAAACCCTGTCTCGAAAAACCAAAAAAAAAAAAAAAAAGGAAAAGAGATCAAGTAATTAAGTAATTTTTCATAAGACTTCATTCTTATGCTCTCATCATAAGATTGCTTGCAATGAGAGTATGACTTCCTTAATTATCTTGATTGAACTATTTAAAAGAAGATACTATTGTGAAGTTATAATGGAGTATTTCACTCCTTCCCACTCTTCTTTCTTTCTTTCTTTCTTTCTTTCTTTCTTTCTTTTTTGCGGATTTCTCCCTCCCTTTTGGTTAACATTAGTAGTTTTATGAGAGATGATCATTGTTTGGTTTCATATGATTTTTTATTTTATATCTTTTAAATTTTATTTTATATGTTTGACTATTTGTGCCCAAATATATGTATGGCCCCTTGTCCTTGTATGTGCCTAGTGTTTGTGGTGGTCTCAAGAGGGGTTTTGGAACCCTTGGATCCTTGCAACTGGAGTTATGAATGGCTGTGAGTCACCATGTAGAGCCTATGAATCAAACCTGGATTCTCTGAAAGAACAACAAGAATTCTTATCCACTGAGCCATCTCTCCAGCCCCTAGTTTCTTGTACTTTTAAATAATAGTTGGGTTTCTTAATATGTTAGATTTTCCCAGGTGGTATTGGTTTTGAAGGCTTGAAGGAGACATGGGAAGCAGCCTAGGCTTGGCACAGTAAGGGGCAAGGAGAAACCATTGGCGAAGGTGCAGCCTTGGTCGATCCCCAGAATTAAAGGAGTCATGGAGAGTTTAGTTTTGGTATCCCGTGGCAGGGCTAGAGTCAAGTTGCAGTGGAGACCCCAGCATTTTGGAGATGCCAGTGCATGGGCAACTACCAAGGACAGCATCACGGGTGGAGTGGGAGCTGACTTGAGCCTGTGACGCAAACTGTGTGTGCTTTGGATAGCAGAGCCAGAGAAGTGGAGCTGGTGAGACCTTGTGGAGCTCACAAGATCATGAGCAAATCTCAGATATGTCACCTTGAGCCCTTTACATCATTGGATTTTGGTTTTGTTTTGATCTGACTGCAACTCTGTTCTGGCTCTTCCTTTTTGAAAGAATAAATTTCTAACTTGTTTTTTATTTCATGTGAACCAAAACTGAGTGACTGTAATTTTAAAGTAATTTTGGAGAGGCTTACAGCATTACAAAAGACAGGGTATTTTTAAAAGACAACTTTTAGAGAGTTTGAATTTTTAAGAACTGTGTCTCTTAAAAGTTGAAATGCTTTTTATTGTGATATGATGCGTGATGTAGGTGTGTCTTCTATCTATCTGATGATTTCATTGGATAATTAATAAAGAAACTGCCTGGCCCATTTGATAGACCGCCCCTTAGGTGGGTGGAGTAGACAGAACAGGAAGAGGAAGTGAGGTAGAAGGATCAGTCAGATGCTACACCTCTCCTAAGTTAGACAGACCGCCATGCCTCTCCTCAGAGAGAGAAGCCAGACGCGATGAAGCTCCAGCCCAAGATGGACATACGCTAGAAACTTCTTGGTAAGGCACCACTTCGTGGTGCTACACAAATTATTAGATATGGGTTAATCAAGATGGGAATAAGAGGCTGAAAATAATGGGCCAGGCAGTATTTAAAAGAATACAATTTGTGTGATGTTATTTCGGGTTTTAAGCTAGCCGTGCAAGAGCCAGGGCTGCAGGAACGCAGCCCGTCTGCTCCTCACTACAGAATGGCACCCACGTGGATAACTGAATCCACAGAAAGCTTGAGAAAGCTTGGGAAAGAATAGAGTAAATCATGGCTTCTTGGTAGCAGCAATTTCTCGGGTCTGAACATGTGTTTTTCGGTTTTCAGCCATAGCCAAAAAAAAAGCTATGCTGTTTAAAAATGCCGGCTTTCTGGGCTGTCCTGCCAGTGCAAACTCTGACTCTTTGAGGCAGGAGGGCCGGCTACAGAGAGAGGACTTGAGTGTTGTCTGTGGACATACTTTTGCAGCTTGCTTGCTGGCAGGGACCATGAAACGCCATAGAGTTGTGGCCATAAACATGGCTACAGCCGGTACCTCTGCCATGAGGCTGGAAAGCTAAGGAATGGGCTGGATCTAGCTGTCAAAGCCACGGCTTCAGTCTTACCGATATTGTTTGGTAAATTAAAGACTCATGTGGTCACAAAAAGAGAGATATACAGTAAAAGAAAGATTCAAAGTCGAAGAAAACATCAAAATGGTTTACAATGTGTCGAAAATATATGCAGGCTAAAGGTGACAGTTCTTAAAATTAAAAAAAAGGAAGTAGTTTGTTGTGGTGGTACACACCTTTAATCCCAACACTTGGGAGACAGAGATTGACCTCTGTGACTTCAAGGTGTGGTAGCACACACCTTTAATCCGAATGCCTGGGAGGCAAAGACAGACAGATCTCTGTGAGTTCAAGGTGTTGTAACACACACCTTTAATCCCAGCACTTGGGAAGCAGAGACAGTGGATCTCTGAGAGTTCAAGGACAGCCTGGTCTAAAGAGTTATTCCAGGCCAAAGATATATAGAGAACCTGTCTCAAAAAAGTAAAAGTAAAAATAAATGAAATAGAGGTTAAAATATAGCCACACAAAGATGGAAAATACACAGAAAATCTTGATACTGTATGCTATTATGCTCTCATTGAATTGTTTAAATGCTGAGGAAGGAGCAACAGCTGCTAAAAGATATTTGTTTATAAATGCTGCTGAACTAATCCAACATAGACATTTTGAAAATACCTTGACTTCAGAATTTGGATCTAAGGATATGATGCTTTGGAAAGGAGTTTCTTTTGTTTTTACAGAAAATGAGACCCGTTGGATTGCTTCTATCCCAATATGGTATGATAGACCACGCCCTCCTGAAAGGTTGCTGTGAACACCTTCAGAAAATTACTTCACCCAATTGATGACTGAGATGAACCTGGCACACAGGTTACACTATGAAAGATCTGATTAACAGCGTCCCCATTCAGCAGGAAGCAGTTTGGAGAGAAATAACTGCGCCCATGTTCCCAAATATTGTTTATAGATGTTCTTTTACATTTAAAGGGGGATATGATATAGATATGAATAATTTGCATTGGTATGGATTTTAAGGTTAATTTTGTTATATGTATATGTATTTCTGATCTTGATTAAGCTATTGTAATTGTGTAGTTCGTTTTAAAAAATGTAATGTATAATTAGGAAATATAGGTTAATGGATAATCATTAATATAGTAAAGCTTATAGTCATGTTAGTTAGATTTTCTAGATATATAGAGATATATTTCAGTTAGATAGGCATACTTCATATCTTTCAAAGACTACAGAATATCGCATTTAAATGTTTTAATAACTTAAGGCTTTTCATGACAATGAGACACGTCAGCTCCTGGCAGCACCAATCTACTTCAAGAGGAAGATGGGCATCGAAGAGGCTACTTATGGAGTTTGATAGCCATTTGGGCAAGAAAATGTACTATTGCATAAACTGAACACAGAGAACCCTCAGAGAGAGGACTGCTGAACTTGCCTATAGGTGAGATGTTCCTTCTGGGTTCCTGATTCATGAAAGAGTCTGCGAGACATTCTGCAGGACACAGCAGATACTGACTGAACTGCCTTTGAAATTTCCTGCTTAATGGAAATGTCTCTGGATACTATGGGCCTGAAGGCTGAAGATGGATGCCCCAACAATAAAAAAGAACTTTGGGTGACTGTCCAGGCAGCAAGATGTCTCTGTCATTTCTAGAGTTTGGAAATTGCATATTTCTTATTTACTTAGGTAATATTGTGTCCTTCTGGAGTCTTTGATGGAGCTGAAGAAGAATAGATAGATAGTTATAGTTGTTTTCCTATGTTATGATAAAAGATAAAGTAGATATAAATATTGTAACTATAATTTTTGCATGATAACTGTTTTGTTATATGTAATTTTACTATGTTAAAGTGAAAGCTTTTCTTTTTTGTTTAAACAGAAAAAGGGGAAATGATGTAGGTGTGTCTTCTATCTATCTGATGATTTCATTGGATAATTAATAAAGAAACTGCCTGGCCCATTTGATAGACCGCCCCTTAGGTGGGTGGAGTAGACAGAACAGGAAGAGGAAGTGAGGTAGAAGGATCAGTCAGATGCTACACCTCTCCTAAGTTAGACAGACCGCCGTGCCTCTCCTCAGAGAGAGAAGCCAGACGCGATGAAGCTCCAGCCCAAGATGGACATACGCTAGAAACTTCTTGGTAAGGCACCACTTCGTGGTGCTACACAAATTATTAGATATGGGTTAATCAAGATGGGAATAAGAGGCTGAAAATAATGGGCCAGGCAGTGTTTAAAAGAATACAATCTGTGTGTTGTTATTTTGGGTAAAGCTAGCTGGGCAGCCAGGAGCCGGGCAGCGGGAAGCCAGCCCACAGCTAATCACTACAGATGCGAATATGAGATCTTGGGAATAAACGAGAAAGGAATGGTAAAAAAAATAATAGTTGGGTTCTTATATATATTACAGTCATGCAAATGGACAAAAGAAATGACTATGTTCCTCAGATTGAGTAGTAACTTCAGAACTCTGGGATTTAACAGACAAGTCCCCTCCACCAGATGTTTAATAACCTGGATGACAAAGGATCAAAGGGCAGTCCTGTGGCACCCAGACCTTGGTAAGGTGGGAAGGACAAGGGAAGTCCATCTTGGAAAGGCCATTCTCTGCATTAAAGGCTAGAGCCTCACTCTGACTGATCCTGAAAGCTGATCAGGTCCACAGATGGCTGATAAACGTGTGTATAGAACATAACTCAAGTGCTTGCACGTACCCACCCTTCTCTACCAGTAGTAAGCTGCATGTGAACAAATTATCAGTACTCATGGGAATCATCAGCACAGGAAGTAAAAATATTTTCATTTGGATGTATTATATATAATATATATATATACATATAAAGTATCACCTTTCACTCTACTGAAACCATATTAATATCATCAATGACTTACACAGTGGCAAATCCCATTATCACATTTTAACCTTTTTGTTAGTCTGTTGTCACACGTGACAGTTCCAGCTCTGTTGGAACCTGAAACTCCCTTCTCATGGTTTCTGAGGTAGCATCTTCTCTCACCTCTTTGGCCACTGACTCTGTTTTGGTATTTAAAAGTTCTCTTACATTTATGTTCATTCTTTACACAAATAAATTGTTGTTTCCCAGATTAAAATCTAGCCTTAGTTTTTATACCTAAACCCACATATCCAGGAATTCAGCTAACAACCTGCCCTGTGAGGAGCAGAGCCAGCGGCTGTAAGGCACTTGGCAATTAAGATGTCCACATGCGATTGCCTTTCAAATATTCTGTGGTATAGTAAGTCAGTCTCAAAGCCCTGCTGCCACTGGAAATCAATGCAGTGATTTGAGATGCCGTGTCTTAGGCATGGGGTAGGGCTGCCTCTAAAGTTCTAGTTCTTGTCTTGTCCATTGGGCACCTTCAGGACTCCCAGCTTAGGGCTGGTTCATTAATGTATTGGAGCCTGCCTTAAGTTTGTCATCGTAGAGTGGTGTGTGACTGGCTCCTTAACACACCTAATAACCATCACATTATTCCAAGGCACACATAATGGTTTCACTCATGTTCCTCACACACCCTCAGGTGTCCAAAATTGGGCTAGAGGGATGGCTAGCAGGCACAGCACTTGCCGTACAGCATGATGTGCTGGACTCCCCGGAATGGACCTAAAAGCAGGCCTGCTGACACACACCTATAATCCCAGCACTGGTGTATGGAGATGGAAGGCAAAGACAGAAGTAGTCCTTGGAACCCTTTATGCAGTTAAAAACAAGTTCCGGCCCTCAGTAAGACTGCTTATGAAAAGATAATTAGCTCTGAAGTGCATGAACCAGCACTTCATCAGTGGGGTCTCTACCCTACCTCCTTCCTGCCCTCTCATTGATAAGTCAGTGGGGTCCCTTCCCATACCTCCTTCCTGCCCTCTCATTGATGAGTCCTGCAGGAGCCCTTCACCTGCTGAGAGGAGAATAAAAAAAGGTTTGGATTGGCCAACATTCAGTGGATTATAGATTTTTAACAGGTCTCTGATCTTGTAAACATCCACTTCTGTTCTTCATTGCCGACCCACAACTTCTCAACCACTGGCCCTTTCTACTTGTCTTAGGTAGAAGGCCATGTGCACTGGGCAGTACCCCTGTGTTTGTAGGATGGCCAGACTATCTCATATTTTAGTCTGCTTTCCAAAATGAGTTCTACCAAAGCAAAATGAGACTGAATTCTCCTGTGTGGTACAGCTTTGTTAATTTGACATTCAGTAAGACAAGGAAAAAACTTGTGCTTTGTATCCAAAAGACCTTGAATTTATGCTCTTCATTGTAAGAAAGGAAACTAGTAATTATTTTAAACTGGACCATTTTGGTTAAACTAATACAAGACTAATAAGTTTGAAAATATACTTGTTAGTTTTCTAACTTAACAGTTCTTTTGTGTTATTTTAATCAAAAGAAATGATGACTTATTTTTTACACTGTACAGAAAGCAAAACGATTGCCTGGGAGTGTGTGTGTCTATTGTTTGGCTTATTTGTTATTGAGACAAAGTCTTGTTATGTATCCCTGGCCGGGAACTCACAGAACTCCTCCTGCCTCTGCTTCCTAAGTCTGGTATTAAAGGCCTGTGCTGCCAGCACCTAGTTATTAAAGTGTTTCCTAATTATTCCATACTTACAAATAACACATATTAGCATCATTTTTAATCCAATTAAGTACCTGTGTGATGCGATGTGTTGGAATCCCCAGAATGTGTGAAGCAAAGAAATAGTATTCTCTTGGCACGCTGCCATCCCTGTTCCTTGATGGGCAAAGCAAGTGGGAAAAGGCTTCATTCACTAGGTTACACTTTGAAATAAGTGGCCAATCATTATTTATTCATTTTGCACTCATTGTAATGGCATAAATCATAATAAATTCATTTGGTTTAAAGTGTATATAATATTCCTTCCCTCAGGAATTTCCCTGTAATTGAGCTATTAATTAAAGTATTTTTTAAATGACCCCTTTTCCTTCTCTGCAGTTAGTGGACAGTTAGTGGCTGTTTCTTCATCCATGAGTCCACGTCTGCTGAATGAGGTTGTAACTAGGACTGTTGCCCAGTATGGGAGTGAGCAGAGCAGAGATCATTATTATGTCCCCTTCCAGTAGCTATGATGGTAGCAGGGTTCGGTCTCTGAGTCCACATAGAAAAATGCTGTGAAGTGTTAATCGTGTTTTAAACCAATAACAAAATATCATTTAATTTTCCCTTGCTGAAGCCTGATTTGATGCTATGTTCAGTTTTAATTTTTATTTCTTAAATATTTTCTTATGGCTAATATTTCCCACCAGCATTGGTTGCCGTAAAACGGAAGCTTCTGCCATAAAACCCAAGGCAGCTCTGAATTTGATGCCTCCTCCCCTCTCTTACATTGTGCTCCCTTCTGCAGCCTATAGTTACCCAGTGCAGCTGGCTCCTGCTGGCAGGGTGCGGACTGCTGGAGTGCTTATGGCAGTGAGTTCTAGACACAGCGTAGGAGTCCTGTGAGCTCTTCAGGTTTCAAACAAGAAAGAATGATAAGTCTTGGGCAAAATTACTGTGAAAGGTTTGAAAAAAATCACAAACGAGAGGCTTGCAGGATGTCACTAGTTTCACACTCTTGCAAAGGTCTTTTCTTGTTTAGTGACATTCTACACAAACTGGATAGGCCAGTATTACAGAATAAGTTTGTGTCCTGGTGGGATTTGCTAAATTGGCTGTGGAAATAAATACATACACTCTGGTGATATGCTCTTGTGTATAGCGGGCAGGTGGGTATGTGGGGTGTGTGTATCCTATGTGAACTAAACAAACTTTCTTTTCTCCATGCCTCTTGTGTTTGTGATGTGCTGTGTGGAACCAAAGGTCTCACTGTGAGGTTCAGTCGGTGGGCAAAAGTGAAACAGTAGTATATAGATGTTATTAGACAAATCACGATGAAAATAATACACGATGCCCGTAGAGGTGTATGGCTTAGCTATGTCTTTTCAGTTAATGAAACGTTTTCATGTCCTATATATATATAAAACATTCTTTAATAAATCGAGTCTGTGTTTTGTGATAAATACGTGTTTCAGAATACAAATTCATTAAGCATTTCTGTAATATGATTACAGTACAAAGGCAGTCATGTGCCTGTGAGCTATGATTTGTATATTTATTTTTGAAAAGCCATTGTAACTAGGGAGACAACTACAAAATATAAGCACTGTTGATTTTATTTTATTTTATTTTATTTTTGGTTTTTGCTGTTGTTTGGGGATTTTATTTTTGATTGAATTGAATCCTGTTCAGTCTCTGCTTGAATAGTATTCCTTGTGACAAGACAGTGAGTGAGCCATGCTACAGGACTGTCCCTCTTCTCAGCAGATTAAAGTTGATATCCTTCAAACACTAAGAAATAAGGTAAAATTGCACTAAAATATTAGCTATTGATATTACTGTTGGCTGTATGTTGACAGAATTTTCTCAACAGCCAGAGGCTCTAAGTTAATTGTGATTTATCCAGTGCTGAGCTTTTGTATGTTCCGCTTTTATTTCGTTCTCCTGGGCTGAGTAGCTGTCTGAAGTTGGCATTGTGTTTGTACACTCAGCTGCACAGAGGTGATGTGACGAGCTGCATGCTGAATTCTCACTGTAAAGCTGTTGTCGTCCGTACCACTTACAGGTAGGGAAAGCTAAGAATTCCGTCATTTGACCTTGGCTGTGGCTCCAGGTTGCACAAAGCAATGTATAATTTTAGTCTGTGGTGAGTTGGGGTAGAGCCCCTCGGCGTGTGCAGTCCAGAGCCGGTGCCCAGTAGGGCTTAGTGTCTGTGAGTCATAGAGACAGCATTTCTGTTTAGCTCCTAATGGCATTAAATCTAAGTGGCTGTGGTTTGCAGTGTTTGAAGTACCATAAACCAGTAAAATTTATAGAATTATATCTAATTACATTTGAGGAAATTTAGAACTGTTTCAAGTTTTTTCTTTTGTCTGATACCAACATTAGAAAATACTTTTGTATATAGTGGTTTTGAAAATGTCTGTATTCCATTAAAATGTTAAGAAGATAATTTTACCAAGAAAGTAGTAATCCCATTATCACCTCAAATAAGCATTCTTTTTCATTTAATAACTTTTTTTAAAGATAGATACCTTATTGTTGATGTTTTTCTCATTTATCTTAGAACCCTGGGAACCGGGCCATGGGCTCAGACAGGTTTGTAGGCGACTCTTGGAAAGCAGGATGGCTGACTGCTGCACACATACAACTTAAATGCTGTGAATGACTGCAGCGCTGTCTACGCCTGGGCCAGGGAAGGGGAAGGCCTTTTGACAGTTTCACGTGACCAAGGGAGTGTTGGGTGTGGCTCAGGTTGGAAATAAATGACCAAGTAAAAATTACCATGAAAGAGAGATCAAATGCTGTCTGGAGACCTGGAGAGACTAGAGATGTGGCTCAGGCCTGAGTTCAAATCCCAGCTCTATCTACATGGGAAGGCTTACAATTGCCTTTAACTCCACTTTTAGGGGATTTGATGCTCTATTCCGACTTCGAGGCAACCACACCTGTGTGCATAATTAAGAATAAAAACAAATCTAAACAGAAGCTAGAATTAGTGACAGGGCAGAATGATGTTGGTTAAATATGTAGTTTATGACTCAGTGCCTACTACTTGTTTAGCATGAATAATGCCTACCTTCAATCCCTAACACCATGAGGTGGGTGGGGAGAGGGATGAAGAAAGGTAAGGGGGTGTTGGAGGGGATAAGAGGGGGAAGAGAGGGAAGGAGAGAGAGAGGAGAGAATTTCATTTTAATATAAGCAGGGAGGAAAGGCAGAAATTGCTTGCTACATACCCTATACCACTTTCCTCTTCAGAGCCATACAAAATTCTATGTAATTTCCAGATCTTTCTGTGTTTTGCTTTGCTTTGAATGTTTTCTTCCATTTACCTTTGTCTCTTATTAGCTAATTCCTACTTAAATTTCTCTAGGGCATTGATGTCATTATTGCTGATTTAGATTGCGGAGTGTTGTGAAATATACTTTAACGAGGCAAAGATGTGTTATATTTGTTTGTACTGCAAAATATTACTTTAACTGTGCAAAGGTGTGTTACAGTCATGTTGCATTTGTTTCACCTTGACTGCTTAAAGCACCTGGTTGGTCTCATAGCTACGGCCAATAGCTAGGCAGAGGAAAGATATGTGGGGCTGTCATGCAGAGAGAGCAAATAGGAGGAGAAATCTAGCTTGAAAAGAATGGGAGTGGAGAAGAAGGAGAAGAGCACAAGGAAGAAAGAGGGGGAGATGCCTGGGGCCGGAAGCCATGCAGTTTCCAGCCAGACAGATGTGAGAAACAGTGAAAGTAAGATATACTGAAGGAAAGAAAGGTTAAAAGCCCCTAGGCAAAATGTAGATGAAGAGAAACCGGTTAAGTTAAATAAAAAAGTCTAGGGGCTGGAGAGATGGCTCAGCGGTTAAGAGCACTGGCTGCTCTTCCAGAGGTCCTGAGTTCAATTCCCAGCAACCACATGGTGGCTCACAACCATCTGTACTGAAATCTGGTGCCCTCCTCTAGCGTGCGGGCATACATTGAGGCAGAATGTTGTATACATAATAAATAAAAAAGAAAAAAAAAGGCTAGCCAGGAATGAGCATAAACTAAGACCAAGCATTCATGACTGATAAAAAGTCTCTGTGTCATGTTTTGGTAGCTGGTTGATGGTCCAAAAGAAAAATTGGTACACAGGAGAGTTCTCATCATCTTTACTGACCAACATGTCTTGAAACCAGAAGGACTAATTCAGTATAACTTTGTAACATCTGTGATTTACATATGTTGTTTTGAATAAGTTCTTTGGTACAGATGTGGAATTTTGGTATTTGTATGTCTTTGTAATTCTAAAACAGCTCCTTAAAAATCCAAAAAACTATTTTCTTTTTAATAGACTTTAAGGCCATGTATGAAGATAGTCATTTCTTTCTCTTCTCTTTTGATGCCTTACACATGGGTTCTCAGATCTGTGAAACTTGTCCTGGCATAATGGTTGGAATCTTTGTTATCTGGAGACTACAGTTTAAACTGCAGAAGGTCATTGAGTGAACTGATGCATGGGCAATGATGTCCCAGAGATCTTGTGCTTCACATCAGGCACTATTTTACCATCGGTGGCTGTCACTACCACATTTGAGGGGAACAGGCACTCTGATGAGCCACTGCAGGCATAAGAGTCTTCTAAGAAACCCTTGCTGCTTTCTCCTTCCTCCATTTCATTCAGGGTCACCTCCTCCAAACTGCCCTTCTACCACACCAGAACAGTGATAGGAAATACCAGGAAGCCAGTATCTTACTGTTTTGTTGTTGTTCTTTGATTTTGTTGTTGGTTTTCTCAGAAAGAATATATCTGAGTTGTGAGAAAGCTGTTCTTAGCATTCTAGATAGAGGCCCTTGGAGAGCAGCCAGGTCGATCATTTAGTACTCATGTATAGGTGGAGTTTCTTTTCTACCAGTCAGTCTGTCCTGCCAAGCAACTCCCAAATAATCACACAGAGACTTGTTAATTATAAATGCTCAGCCAATTGCTTAGATTTGTTAATAACTAGTTCTTACATCTTAAATTAACTTTGGGCGACTGTCCAGGCAGCCAAATGTTCCTGTCATTAGATAATATTATACCCTTCTGGGGTCTTTTTTGGAGTTAAAGATTAAACACATTGAATTAAAGTTTTCCTTTGTTATGATAAAAGGTAAATTAGGCATAAAACTTCAGACTGACAAAGATAAGATAGATAATAGAGTATTGTCTCAAATTGTGCCTAATACAATTAGACTAGATATTGTAACTATAATTCTTACTTGATGACTGTTTTGTTATATATAGTTTTGCTATGTTAAAGTTAAAACCTTCATTTTTATTTAGACAAAAAGGGGGAAATGCTGTGGAATAATCCTTTTGTACACTGTGAATTTGTATTACCCTCATTGGCTTAATAAAGAGCCAACTGCCTAGCCAATAGCTAGGCAGGAAGAACATAGGAGGGAGAGCCAGACTGAGAGAATGTTGGGAGGAAAAAGGACAGAATCACCTGCCAAATGCAGGGGAAGCAAGAGATGAGCATGTCATGCTGGAAAGAGGTACCACCACGTGGTGGACCATAGATAAATATGGTTAATTTAAGATGTAAGATCTAGTTAATAATAAGCTTGAGTTATCAGCCAAGCATTTATAATTAATAAGAAGTGTCGGTGTGTTTATTTATGTGCCAACTGGTAGGATAGAGCTGACTGGCAGAGCAGAAAAAACTCTGCCTACAAATGGGGCCCATATTGGGTGCCATAAAATGTGATTTCTTTTATCGTCTATTATAAAATAAAATTCAGGGACAAGTATGAAAGCTAAAAACCTGAGGTAATCACAAAGGACTACAAAACACACACTGCCACAGTTTACTTCTGTTCTCCAAAAGGCCCGTGAATCCTTCTACTCTATCTCTTCTACCTGCAGGACTCTCTTTCTCAAGTATGCTAGGGAACTCTATGATCCATTCCTACCAGCTGAATGTGAACCCTGCCTCTCCAACCAACCTGTCAAACCAATGCCTGATAATATTGGACATCAGGCCACAACATAGACAAACTTCAGAAAACATGTGGCAGCCTGCAGTAAGAGGACTGACCACTGAAATGCTTGAAACATGTATCTAGGAAACTTCGCCTGAGGAAGCCCTCCTGAGACTGGAAGCCTTTCCTGCTGTTGCTTTGGGAAGTCTGCAGAGAACAGCAGAGTGGGTTTCTCTGCAACTTCTACAACTTCCTGAAAACAAACAGGAAGGTGACAGTTTTCTTGTCATTTTGTACCATCATTCTGACTTACCGTGATTAGGGACTGCTTTCAGAATGCACATGCAGTAGAGGCAGATTTGAATTCCATGATAGGCACCAGCGTGCGCTGTGCTGTGGAAGCTGGAAGATGCAGAGGGGGACAAGAAATACTATTCCTGCCCTCAGGAGACTGGCACAGTTAACAGAGGAAAGGGGAAATGGCACAGAAATGTTTGAAAGACATGGCCAGAGTATAAAGAATAGTGGACTACTTTTTTAAAAGGAATATGTTAATTCTTTGTTCTGAAATAAAGCATAAAGGTTTACTAGTTCATTGATGTGGTTGAACATGGATAAATTCATAATTCCCTTATGAAGTATTTACAGGGCGATTCTTTTTTTTCCCTCAGAGACCTTCTGAGTATACTTTACTTTTTTAGTTTTATGCATGAGTAGTGAACCCATAGTCATGACTGCTTTGTCATTCTGACACAGAATTGGTGGCTGTATCTATGTATGTAGTGTTTTAGGGGAAATGATTTGGTATCTACCAGGTGTCTGAATGTCTGTCTCTCTCTCTCTCTCTCTCTCTCTCTCTCTCTCTCTCTCTCTCTCTCTCTCTCTCTCTCTCTCTGGGTGTGTGTGTGTTTAACAAGTTTTTTTTCTTTAGCAAAGTATTGATTTTGTTATGATACTTTCATATGTTCTTTTGTTGTTGTTGATCCTCCTGCCCCCATTCCTTTCCTCTGTCCTGCTAATTCCCCTCTGCTGGTCTTCTTCCCTTCCCTATAGCACCCCTGCTGTTTGTTTGTTGTGTGGAGATGTGGGGTCTAGGTGGGAGCAGAGCCTTCCCAGGCCACAGCATACAGCGCATACAGTGTCAGAGGACAGCTTCCCTATGCCAACAGGCCAAACTCAGGTTGTCAAGCTTTATAGGCAGGAGCTAGCCTCCCTTCTGTTTTAAGTCACAGGTGATCTGTTACTCTCCCTGCCTCCCAGAGACAGCTTTTTCTATTTTGATGCTTCCTTTTCTAGTTTTATGAGCTCCACCTACACCCCTAGAAACATGTATAAAAATTAGAATCTAAGAGAAATTTGTGGTATTTTTTTCTGAATTTGAGTGATTTCACTTAACGTGCTTTCCATTTCCATCCATTTTCCTGCAAATGTCATGATCTTATTTTTCTTTATAACTGAATAAAATTCCATTGCATTTATGCACATTTTATTTAAAAGGTTCTGTGACTAAGAAGTTCAGAACCACCAGATACAGAATGCAGCCGTAGACTCAGTCTTAGAGAACTTTTCCTTATCACCTCCATTTCAAGCCATTCTACTTAGTAGTTGACTATTTAAGAATAAATAGTTAATTTTTGTGCCAGGTATACACCATGTTCTTTTAAGAAAATGGGTGCATCGGGTCAGTGAGATGACTCAGCAGGAAAGGCACTTGCTTCCAAGCCTGCTCACTTGAATTTGCATCCCAGCACTCCCGTAATAGAAGGAGAGAACCGTCTCCCAGAAGTTGTCTCTGATGTGATCTGCACACACACAATAAGTAATAAGGAAAGGAAGGAAGGAAAGTGGGCACTAACTGATCATGTTCTTCATGAACCCTGCATGCCGTGTTTTGAGCACTTACTAGGGTAGTTCTCTGGGAATCCATTCTGTAGTATAAGCACAGTCCACACGTGTACTTTTTATCAGAGAAAGCTGTCATTGCCACTTCTTCCAGACAAGGATACTGGGGCTCAGTGAGTAACTGAAGTGGCAGTCTCTAAAGGTTAGAAAAGCCTGCTTCTCCCTCTGAGTGCACCTGATGCCAGTGCTTCCCTATCTCAGCAGGTTGCCTGTGCTAGGATTCCAGAACTGCTCTGTAACTTCTCCTTCAGAGAACAAACAAAAGAAGCTCTTCAAAATTAATTTTCTTAGCCTCAGGTGATGACATATGCCTTTTATTCCATCACCTGGGAGGCAGAGAAGCAGATTTCTGTGCTTTTGAGGCCAGCCTGGTGTACGTGGTGAGTTCTTAGACAGTCAGGGCCTCACAGAGAGAATATGTCAAAAGACAAAAATAAACAAACAAAAAACCTTATATGAATGAATGAATTAGTTAATTAAATCCCCATGATTTCTAGTGGTTTCCTTCTTGAGTGTCAAGATGCTTTTTGAAGTGAATGGTCCTTTGCAGTTAATGGCCACTGCGCTTTACTGAACAGCCTGTCACTAGGCTCAGCGTCAGTATACAAGGAAACATGCAGATCCAAAGTTAGATGGCTTCATCAGACTTAGAAATTCTGTTATGCTACTATTATTTATATAATAGACTTGTGTGAAAAATGGTATTATAAGTGTACCAGAATGTAGAAAGAAATGTCTCAAACCTCAAATCTCACATGGTGTCTTCTGTAGCCCCTCCACTGATACTGCCTTTAAAGACAATTCTGTCTAAAGATGGGCATGTTTGCCCATTACCTGTGTTAGATACAATTGAAAGGTTACATTATTTGAACTGTCATTAATTTGTGATTCTGAGTTGAATGGAGCATCGGCTGCTAGGCCACTCATGTTTAAACGGGGAAGTATATATTTATATATAATTGTTATATAATTAATCACCTAATATACTGTAAAGTATTGTAGCCTAAGTTTTCCTCTTGAAAATATAGGGCTAAACAAAGTATGAGCTTAAAATCTCATATGGGTTTATTGTTCAAACCCTTTTGGGAAAAATTGAAGTATACTTATTTTCAAAGTTTACTTAATATTCTGATTTTATTTATTTATTTTTTTTTTAGGTAAGGCACTGACATTTCTTCTGCTACAGCCACCAAGTCCCAAGCTTCCTCCTCACAGCACCATCCGGAGAACTGCCATTGACCTGATTGGGCGAGGGTTCACTGTGTGGGAGCCTTACATGGATGTGTCCGCTGTGCTGATGGGCCTTCTGGAGCTGTGTGCAGATGCTGAGAAACAACTTGCCAAGTATGTGTGATCCCAGTGGGTTCAGGTGTTGTTGTTGGAGGTATTGGTTGTGCTTTCGAAACTGTGTGTGAAATCAGCAGTAAATCTACTGGGCATAATGGCCACGCTTGTAGCCACAACACTCAGGTGCCAAGTCAGGAGGATTGAGGCAAGTTCAAAGCCAGATAGGGCCATACAGTGTCTTGAAAACAAACACAAAACAAAACATAATAATCAAAACAGAAGATAGAAAATTGAGAGGTAGCTTTAAGATAATGATTTGTTACATAATTTTCAAATTGTGTTTATTATACCTTGAGGCATTACTGATTAATAATTGTGTAAACATTGTTTATAGGGAAAATGATATACGTAATTGGTTCTAGATCAAAACTGTTTTAGTAATAGAAGATGGAACTAGACAATTTGGAGTTGGGAAGGTAGGTTGGCTCAGTGGGCAAAGATGCTCGCCACCAAAACTGACAATCTTAGGTTCAATCTCTTGGCCCCACATGATGAAAGAAAAGAACAAACTCCTGCAAGTTGTCCTATGACCTTCACTGATAGAATTCATGTGCATGTGCTCGTGTGTGTATGCGTGCACACACACACACATTCACTAAGTAAATGAAATACATTAAATTTTTTAATAGACCATAATCATCACTTTAAGAACAACAGAAGACAAAAATGTACAGAAAGAGTTGTGAACCTGAACTAAGTGGGAATGTGTGCTGATGAGCCGGCTGGGGGTTGTGGTATGCAGATGGGCATTGGTGCTGTCTTAGGACCCAGTCTCCTGACCCAGGAAAACAGCTGTCTCTGGGGTGTATTGTGAAAGTGGCATAAGGTTGGTGATTGTCAACAAAAATAAGCTGACAGTGTCCAGCCATCACAGCTGCCTAGTTCCCAGTAGTGCTAGCCCCAGGTAGGTGCCTTTCTCCCCATTGCTCTGCCTAAATGCGTTAGGAAACAGTGATCTTCAACCTTTCTGAAATTTGCCTGTCCTAGGAAGTTCCCAGAAATGAAACCAGGCATCCTGTAGTCTTTTATGATTCCCTTCCTTCACTTATCCCCCTTACAGAGTCCATCCATATTGTAGTATTTCACTTTTATTTTGTATTTTAGCTGAATTCCATTCTACCAATGGTTAGACAGTGTCTTGTTTATCTGTTGATAGACATGTGCTATTTTCCACCTTTTGGTCTTGTGAGCAGAGCTACCATGAACATTCACGTATAAGTGGTTATGTGAGAACACATTTTCATTTTCAAAGTGGAATTACTAGAACTTATAATTTCATGTTTAAATTTTCCAGGAGTCACATAACAGTTTTTCATAGTGGCTGAATTTTCATCAGCAGCAGCACTGTGCAAACAAACTTTGCATTTTTCCATCTACTTTTTAAAGTATCTCATTCTAGTGAATAGAAAGTGGTAGCAATTCCTCCACGACTGTTCCATGATGCCTCTCTGTGAAAAATGACTGACATGCCAATGTTGTTATTGTTACAGCACGCTGGGGGCCTACTGTCTTTCTGTTAGATGTGCTAAGTGCACTAAGTGGAAACCAGGGAGGAAACTGAAGGCTAGAATACAATGCCGTGGCTTTGCTACAGATTAGATATCCATTGTCTGTATCCCCCATGTTAACTGGTAGGAGGGTATTCACTGCAAACCTAGATTGTTGTTGGATTTTTCTACTCCAGCCCCATGTTGGGTGCTAAAATGTTTTATTACTCTTTTAGTCTTTGTTTTTTTTGGGGGGGGGTCTCACTATCCAGCAAATCAATCACATACAGAGAGAGCTGTTATTACTTATAAATGCTCAGCCTCAGCTTGTTTCTGGCCAGCTTTTCTTAACATAAATTATCCCATCTACCCTCCCTTTTGGCCCTTTTCCCTTTTTATTTCTATATATCTTACTCTCACTCTTACTCTGTGACACTGGTGGTGTGGCAGGGTGGCTGGCCCCTGATGTCCTCCTCTCCTCGTTCATTCTTTCTCCTCTTTATTCAGAGCTCTCCTTCTATTTATCCTCTCTACCTGCTAGTCCTGCCTATCCTTTCTCCTGCCTCGCCATTGGCTGTTCAGCGCTTTATTAGACCATCAGGTGTTTTAGACAGGCACAATAACACAGCTTCACGGTTTTAAACAAATGCAGCCTAAGCAAAAGCAACACTTCTTTCCATCATAAAACAAATATTGTAGAACATAAACAAATGTAACACACCTTAAAATAATAATCTGCAACACTAGTCAGCTGCTTTCCTCTTTCTCTTCTTGTTACACCTCCATGTTTTCTAATGTCACTTCTAGGTCTCCCTAGCTACATGAATGGGATTAAAGTGTCTGTTTCAAAAGGTCAACGCTAACTAAAATGAGCTTATGTTTGTGAAGAACTTAAGAGGAGATGTTAGAACATTTTAAGTGTTTTAAATTTGTTTCTCGTTACTGCGATAAAACATTCTGTCAAAAACCAACTTAGGACAGCAAGGAGTTTTATTTCCCTTACACTTTCCGAGTCAAAGTCCATCCCTGAGAGAAGTCAAGGAAGGACTTTGAAGGCAAAATCATGGAGGAATGCTGATTGCTCATGCCCTGGCCTGGCTTTGGCTCACACTCAGCTAACTTTCACATATATGTATCCATAACAGCCCACCTAGGGTTAGTATTCCCCACAGTGAATTGAGTCCTTTCTACATCAGCTAGCAATCAAGATGATGGCCCACAGATATGCCACAGCCCAGTGAAGTAGAGGCAAACAGATGACTAAGGTTGTGTCAAGCTGAAAATAAAAACTAAGCAGAGCCTTAAGAGATTGAGTGACTGTGGCAATTGCTGTGTCAGTGGAGATGCTCTTGGGATGGTCTCTGTTTTCAACAGATTACAGGCTGGCAAACGAGCAGCTTTGTAGGTTAGTGGCTGGAATAGTTTCTGATAAAGGAAGGCAGCAGATGTTTCCCAGGTAACTTTTGGAGTTAGGAGGGGATGTTTGCCCCTACGTTTGTACCAATAGTACAAGGCAGCTTGTCTTTGTGAAAATCTTAAAAACGTATTATCTATCTTTAGTCTCCTCCTTACTCAACGTTGTGTACCTACAGGAGAACACAGCTTGGGCTGCAGGCACTTGAGAAACATATAATATGTTTAATTACTCAATAAAATGGTCTGTTTTCAAATCTGGCCAAACCCAAATTCACAAGTTTATATTCAGTTTTGATTCCTGGAATGAATGGTAGGTTTCATTTTAGTTTTAGTTTTTATAATTTTGTTTTTAAAATAAGTTTACATCAAGCATATATTAGCAAGATAAACATGTACAAAGTAAACATGTACATCTTCAGAGAGTGTCAAGAGACATAAATCCTGTAGTTTTCAGTAGGTAATTTAAATCTTGCTTTTACATCCTTTCTGTCACAAAGATTAGTATGACTTTCTCTACATAGCTCTGAATAAACAAATGTATCAGCATTTAGCCTTGAGGAGTCCAATGTACTTTCATCATGAAAAATTGCAAAATAAGCAACAAAATGTTTGCTTATTAATCTCTAACAATATTTAGATTGAAAATGGCCTCTTCCATCCATGACACAGTTGGTAGATGCTACGGAGTACTGAGATGAGGGAAGAGAACAGCAGTGTACTCAGGGGCTCAAAGGTGACTCTTAGCCACCCCACTCCTCCTGCCTTGCTGTGGCTGATTTGCTATGTACACAATAACAGGGCTCAACTGCCTTGATTCTGTCCGTGATGCTAAGCTTGCTGTGTGGAAAAGCTAATATAATGCCAAGTGCTTAAAAGTTCAGTTCACATTTATGGAAAGAGCAACCATAGCAAGTATTGCCCTCTTTATTCCCATTCTTGTGTCACCCAAGAGTTCTTCCTCCCTCTCTTTCAAGTACTGGCATTCCTTGTAAGAACTGGAACTTGGAGTTTTTGTCACAGACCTGTAAGGTGCCTCAAGGTCAATAGAACATTCCCCCAGAATTCATAACACCTTCCTGTAGAACTCTGGCTTACCACTTATGTCTAGTCACAACATCAGCACTTTTTTCTAGTTTTTTTCACAGTTATTGTGCTTGAAGGTGTGCTTACTAATATGCAGGCATTTAATTATTAACTAATATATGAAAGGACTAGCGTTAGATATTTCTAGTTTCAGGTGGAATCAAAGATACTGTCTCACAATGGCTAGGGCATTGAGGTGAGGTTGGTAAAGGGGCAGACAGGCCTTCTGGGATGATTAACAGGGTAAGCAGGTGTGCCTGGGTTTTCACATCAGAATAGGCTGTGGAGAAGAACGGGGACACACAACAGGACCAGGCCAGGCTCTGGCATGTCTTCAGACAAATTCCAACTGAAAGTAAACGTCCTCTGAACTAACAGCAGGATGCAAACTGAGATTCACCCATCAAGAAACACAACTGCTTCCTTTCCAGCAGTCTTTGGGAAATAGAATGGTTAGGCCGAAAGTTGCAGCTGGAGGTTCCTGGCTTGTAGCACCTACTGTGCGCACTGATGTGAGGTAGATCTGCGGGTTCCAAGTGCAATCTTAAATTGATGCAGGGGATATTGGGATCCACCTCTTGGAGCTCTTAGTGTAATTAATAAATAATTTAAAGAACAGACTCAAATGGAAGCTCAAGGACAATTTTATTAGAGTTTAAAAGGAAAAAACCCCATGGCAGGCGAGCTGTAAATCTCGCAGCTTCCTGGAGGAGAATAGGAGGAGTGTGTGTGTGTTGTGGGGGAGGGTCATGCTCTTTAAGCTGTCCTGTCATGAAGGTCAGACACATGACAGACAAGCATCCACACGACTGGGAGGAAGCTTTGGGGAAAAGCAAGAAAGCCTAAAATGTTGCAGAGTCCCAAAGTCTGCTTAGAGAAGACACAGAAGAAAGAAAGGGAACATATACTAATCTGAATATTTCAGAAAAGTGGGCAGATGTACAAAGCTGCATGGCTGCAAACCAGTAAACTACAGTGCTAGGGGTGGATATTCTGAGAAGAAAAAGTACAATATTCCTTTAAAAGATACATTCTGCCGACCTCCTTACCATGACTTATGGTAAACTGTCTTCCTAGGGGTGGTCCTTTAGGTAAGTGATTGACCTGGGCAAACTGGAGTGTTAGGTCACAGGCCAGGGATTCTATCCTAATACAAGAATGAAGTTTTCCCTTAATGAACCTAATTCTTACTCTGACATACCCACCTCTGAAGAGGTAACCCTAAAATCATTTAGGAACTAAATTAGACATCAGAGCCCTCCAAATTTCTGGTGTCTCTGACTACAATGAGGCAGGGTCCAGGGACTCAAGGGAATTTTGGGGTTTTGTCTAGATAAAACTGGGTACTTTTCTTGGAAGTCTTTTTACCCTATACTGCTTACCTAATTTCTATCTCCGTCTGAGCCTTTATTGCTTACTCTACCAATATACAATGCTACTCGGGATTTTATGTGCTGTGCTTATTGCAAACACATTCATTTAGGTATA